>NC_047122.1:66941080-67140979 GCF_902500255.1 Thalassophryne amazonica
GGTCTTCAGTTATATGTCAACTTGTCAACTTGTCATTACAAAGACAGGATGACACTTAATGACAAAGTCAGAAACACTGCTTCCACAGTCTGAACTCAGTAACACAGGGGTGGCCAAGTTCGGTCCTCGAGAGCCACATTCCTGACACTCTTAGTTGTCTCCCTGCTCCAACACACCTGAATCCAATGAAAGACTCGTTAGCAGACTTTTAATGAGTCTTTCATTGGATTCAGGTGTGTTGGAGACAACTAAGAGTGTCAGGAATGTGGCTCTCGAGGACCGAACTTGGCCACCCCTGTGTTACTGAGTTCAGACTGTGGAAGCAGCTCATCCAAACTGGAAACGAACCCCTTCAGATCATCCTGAACGTGACAACTTCCATTTCCTTATAATTCAGTGATCCATCCTGCCAACTGTTGCTTTCCTTCTCAGCGTACCAACAATATCTCTGACAAAATTTATTTTTGCAAGCTGTTCTCCAGACAGACTGCATGGCTGTCATGCACGAGGAAGATCACGCCATCAACCCGTGCCAAGTGTATGTCTGATGCATGTGTCCAGTGCTCGTAGAGTGTGTAGGATTTGCAGATGGAGTATGGTCCGCCCCGTGACACAGGTGGTCTGCACGAGACAATCACTCCTGGCTAATGTGAGACACAAACCAGGACCCCCACCACCCCTCTGCTGCCTCATGGTCCAGCGGAGTTCCAGTATTAACACAGCCAGTATGACTTTGTGCCTCTCCTCAGCTTCTATCATCGGTCTGTGGAGGTCCAACACCCTCAGATGTTGAACCGGCGTCAGGTGCTGTTAGCTGTAATCCTGTACGCACTGTGCACACACTTTCTCTACAGGTTTATTCATGAAAACCACTCAGTATTACAACAACAACAAAAATAGCCTGTGTGGACGTGATACAACCTGTTGATACGAGCTGAAAACGTCCACTGTGGGTCTGTGCTGCATTAGAGTGACACAATCCTGCACTCATCACCACAGAGGTCACATCTTTTTTTAAATAAAATCCTGTGCATCAAATTATTTGGAATGGGGGGGCGCAGTATGAAGTATAATCCTGGTGGTGCCCTCTTCTTCAATTTCAATTTATTTCTTTTGTATAGCAACAAATCACAACAAAGCTGCCTCAAGGTGCTTCACACGAGTAAGGTCTAACCTTACCAACCCAGAGAGCAAACACACGGGTGATAGATGTAAGAAAAAAATCCCTCTGATGATTTGAGGAAGAAACCTCAAGCAGACCAGACTCAAAGGGGTGACCCTCTGGTTGGGCCATTCTAACAGTTACAAGGTTTTTTACAAAGTTTTACAAAGCTGAAGAGACAGAAAACAGGAAACCAAAGCATCATCAAAACAAAGTGCAATTGTTGAGATGAGCATATAAGCATTTGTGCTGCAGGCAGGGGGTCATCCAGTGCCCTGGGATGCAGGGCCAGCATTCCTCCATCACTCCGTCAGTGGGCCTGTCACCGTGGCGTTTTATTCCAAACACAGACTGCAGTGTGCTACATCAAACTAAAAATTCTAATTTATTCATTTATATAGCGCCAATTCACGGCGGGGTCACCCCAAGGCGCTTCACACAACACAACTTAAAAAGCAACAAAATGAATTAAAAGATTAAAAAAACAACACAGTAAAAGAATAAAAACATAAATAAGTAAAAAGAATAAAAGAAGACATCAAATACTAGCGATAAACAGGGAAAAAAGATGTGTCTTCAATTTAGATTTAAAAATCACCACAGAGTCTGACTGTGTATGTGTGTGGGCAGAACATTCCAGAGCCACGGCACAATAGGAAAAGCCTCTGTGACCCACTGACTTTTTGTTCACCCTAGAGACACACAACAGCCGTGCACCCTGCGAATGCAAGTACGTGGGGTTCACCCCGGTTAGCCAGGTAGGGAGGTGCCAGCCTGTGAACAATTTTATAGGCCAGTAACAACACCTTAAAGTCTGATCTCAAAGAGACAGGAAGCCAATGAAGGGATGCCAAAATGGGTGTAATGTGGTCAAACCTTCTGCTTCGTGTCTCGCAGCAGCATTTTGAACCAGTTGAAGACCCCTAGTGGTGGATTGCAGTAAACCAGAAAATAAAGCATTACAATAGTCCAATCTAGAAGACAAATGCATGAATCAGAGTCTCTGCATCAGCCATAGACAGGATGGGACAAATCTTCACTATATTTTGCAGGTGGAAGAAAGCAGTCCTAGCAATATTTCTAATGTGGAGGTCAAAGGACAACGTAGGATCAAGAATTACTCCAAGTTTCCTCATTTTGCCCCATGATGTATAACACACGAACCTAAGCTAAGCGTTAGCTGGTCAACTTGATGCAGATGTCGTGCTGGACCAAGGACCATCATTTCAATCTTATCAGAGTTTAAAAGGAGGAAGTTTCTAAACATCCAACTTATCACTGATGCAAGGCAATTTTCTAAAGATTTTATGTGAGTAAGATTACCAGCAGTTATTGGCATGTACAGTTGAGTATCATCAGCATAGCAATGAAAGGCAATCCCAACACGCCGCAGTATATTCCCAAGGGGTGCTACATAAAGGGAAAAAAGCAGGGGGCCTAAAACGGATCCCTGCGGAACCCCAAACTTCATGTCCCTAAGATCAGAGGCAGTGTTATTGTACAAAACACAATGAGAACAAGCACAAGCTTCAGGCATGGCATCTCCTGGTCAGTCCAACACCCTGTGGTGTGCAGCTGTCAGCCTTGTAAGACGCCGTCAGTACCTCAGACACAGAGAAAGCAGAATCACTTGGCCCGAAAAACTGCACCTAAGGTAGAATTCATCAGGAATAAATTGACAGGAAAGCAGAGAGAACACTAAAGTTTTCATCGGCCACCAGAACAGAGCTACACTCACAGACTCATAATTTAGATTGAGGCGAAGACCTGTACCATTGCTAATAAGATGAGTTAAAGGGATATGAAGCGCAGTTCTAAAAGCATAGTGACTAAATGTGTACAGTGGGTAGGTCTCATTTAAGGGGAGGACAGCAGCAGGTTTAAGCCATGTTTCACATAACCCAATCATATCTAAGTGGGGATCCATAATTAGATCATCTCCTCGGGATGAAGCCACAATGGCGGAGAACAAAAGCAAGTCCGTGTTGGAAGTCTCACGGGACATGTTGTGACATGCCCAGATCTCCACAATTTCTCGGATACTCACTCGACTAAAAAGCCACCGAAAGCCGTCTGAATCTTCTGAATGGTGGAAGACCTAACGCCATTGCGGCTTCGTCCCGACGCGCGAATGCCTCCGCATGTCTTTCATTACAAAATCTCCTGTAACAGTGGAATCTGATGAAAAATGGCTGCTGTCCACCTTTTCTGCCATTTCTCTGTTAGTCACACGACGTCCCAGATCAACACAGCCTTCACTTTGGAAATGATCTGGTCATTTCAGCCTGTTGATGGCCGCTCGAAGCGCGGCACTTCCTCACCCACTGTGGGCCATCTTTAATCCGGTTGTAATGCTCCTTAATCTGTGTGATGCCCATAGGATTTTCACCGAAAGCCATCTGAATTTTCCGAATGGTTTCCACCTGGCTGTCTCACACAGTTTCTTGAAAAATTTGATGCAGCACTGCTCCAGCCGTTCAGACATTTTCCTGACAATGAAAATCCGATGAGAGGGGTGGACCAGTGCTCACTCAAAGCCTGCCCATAGGCGAATGACGCAACCGACAGGCGTGAAAAAACTCACGCATGCGCACGAAGGTTCAAGCTTGGCTGATGCAAGCGCACATGATTCAAATCCATATTGTTTTTGGAAAAAATAAAAAGGTCCGGTACTTTTCTAACAGACCTCGTATGGCCGACACAAGGAGAGCGGCACACACGTGATCTCATACAGTGACCACAGCCCTGAATCTGTCTATCTGTGTGTGTGTGTGTGTGTGTGTATGTGTGTGGGGTGCATGCAGCGTTACGTTTTGAGGCAGTGCAGGTGGAATCCATCTGGAAAAGACAGATGTGACCTAATTTGCGTGACAGTGCAGGAAACTGTGGTGCTGTCGCAGGTCCTCTGCGTGAAGAGGAAAATAACTCTGTGCAAATAGATCTGCAGAGTCTCTTAAATGTGTCTCCGTCTCTCACAGCTCAACCTGCTCTGCTGATTTATAACTGTCTCTGGCACACGTGCACTTCACCAGCCACGTTGCAGAAATCCGCTCGTGTTATCATTTAGCGTTGCTGTTTGCAGACTTTTTATTTGCCACAACATCCAAATGACTGACAGCTATTAAAGAGTCAGTTAGCAAAAGCTTTTTTATGAACTTTGCAAATACTTCTGGATTCATTTACCACATTAGAGCCGCGTCAGCTGCTCGCTGCTGTCTCTGCTATAGAGTCAGATGGAATTTGTTTGTGGCGCTACACTGTGAATAACTGGGGGATATCAACAGGAACACGCCAAGAAAAATGAATCTGTGGCAGTGCACTCCAACTCAAATCAGAAAGATCTGTGTCGTCCCAAAGTTGTGAGACCACAACACGCTCGGAGACGCGTGACACGGCACTGTCCGGGTCACATGGTTTTATTGCTTTAACGAGGAACACAAAGCGCTAACCTCTGATTTGATCCATCACTGCTGTGTCTCTGTGGCCGCTTCTCACCTCCTTGTGGCACTGTGTACTAATCCTGTGCTTGAGGTCTGTCATTGGAATAGTCTGGGGGGGTTTGATGCCTGCTCTGGCTGCGGGGCCCCACCTGGGTTTGGGGGCTATGTGGCACTGATGCACAATCATTCACATTATCAGATTAGACAGAACTTTATAGATAGATAGATAGATAGATAGATAGATTTTATTGTCATTGTCATTACAACAACGAGATTTCTGCACTCACATCCCACATACAAACAGCAATTAATCTACAATTATTACTTGTTTACCGTAATAATGGCACACATCAGAATTAGGACAACACATGTACATTTGACATTGTTTATGTGCACTAAACTTGAAACAGTCCGTTTTCCAATTGAGGCGATGTGAGTGTGTTGGTAGCCGCTGCAACTGTCAAGTCTCGCCGCCTGCCAGCTTGGGAAGAACGGGGGCCTGCCATGGGGGGGAGGGGCAGGAAGACAGGTAAAAGGAGAAACTGGAGCATGCTTCAGTCCATGTGTAAGTCAGTTATTGTCTTTGTGGGTTGAGATAAGAATGGAGCCGAATAATCTGACGAAGGTCTGAATAAATTCCTCTGGATGTAAACAGTGGGCAATTGACCTTGAGGCTAGATAGCCTGTTACATCCCTTGGGAAGACTCCCTCAGGGAAATTGACATTGCAGCAGCATTGAGCAGCAGCACAAAGGGTAAGAAGCACACAGAGTATCAGAAGTACAAGTAAGAAACAATTTGCAAAAATAAATACAAATATAAACACCAGAATTACTGGCTGACAGGCTACAACCTTCATCTTTTACACACTGCATGTAGAGTCTTTATTTTCTGAGATAAATACATCCAAAAGTTCAGTATCTTTTTTTTTTTCAACCAGGATATCTCAAAAAGTCATGCATGGATTTTGCACCACACTGCACCACTGCTTTGGGTCCAGGACCTGGTTCTCAAAATGTATCAAACACTGAAAAACCACTTTTTCTGAAAAAAGTGAAAAGTGGACATGTAAGTGCTGTAAAGGCCCTGAGGTCACTGGGTCAGTACTTATCCCCAGGTACCACTGTGTGAAGTAGATGAGAGTCCACAGCTCCACGTAGACAGAATGCAAATCCATCAGAGGTTACAAGGCTGCTACCCACTTACAAATCGGTGGACTAGGACAGTACAGACAGTGTGTTTTGTTCAAGGTCACACACCTGGAAATTATCCCCCCATTCCTACCTTATTCTCTCTCATCATATATTTTAATAATATTACTCATTGATTTCCAAGATATTTGGAATTTGGTGAAACACTGCCCTACTGGGAGAGGTACAGTTGTTTAAGTTTACATACACTTTGACTGAACACTCAATTTTCTCACAATACTCGTATTCCATAGGTTAATTAGAACATCTTTTATTCCCATATAAAGTTATTTAAAAATAATTGTTATAAAATGAATTTAAAGTATTTGTTTTGTCAGCTGAACAGCAGTTTATATATGCCAAGGCGAAGGCCTCTTTAAACAGCATGGAAGATTCCAGAAATAATGGAATTACTTGTAAAAGCATCTGAATGAATAATTGACATAATTAGTTGTTAACTGGAAACCTTTGGCTGTATTTAAAGTCCTACCTGAAGAACCAGTTCCTTCTTGCGATTGAGTGCAGGGGAAAAGAAAAGTATTCAGCCAAAGCCTCCAGAATGCAGTTTTGGATTTCCACGTCATGTTCCTCCTTAGGAACTATGTCAAAATGAGTCATGGTGTCACAAACAACTTCACAGTCCATTATACAAAAATATGAAACCTCTGTGACCCGACAGATTTACATCATTTAAGGAGGCGATGAGACAGAAGTTTACAGTTGATCACCAAGAAAAAGGCCAAGCTTTTTTTTTTTTAATATCAGTGTTGTATTGATGGGTTTCTTCTGTGCTCACCAAAAGGTGGACAGTGTCACAGTTTACCTGATTGCTCCAACTAAATCATCATCTATGCTTTCTGTTATACTTTTCCTCAGGCTGTAAGCTGCATGTTTGGGCCTGAGGCGAAAGTGAGCAGGGTCTTGCCTGCCTCTACTGGTGGTTGGCTCTCACTGCGGTATTGTATCACTTCCTGTTCCGGAGCACAGCGGTGTTTTTCTGTATCTGTTAGCTGTTTAATCTGCACAGTTAGATTGATCTAATTATCTAGATTACGATTTGTTTCATAGTGTAATCTTCACGTGCCTTAACTAAAGCACTCCCTCTGCTGAATCACCTCTAAATTATTTACACATTATTCACTTTGTGTGTTTTTAGGAATCCGCTAGCTTAGCGCAGCTACTAGCTCTTAGCCGGTTTAGCATGGCGGCTTCTCCTGTCTCTCCCGCACTTTTCTGCTCTGGGTGTGAAATGTTTAGTTATTCCTCGGCCTCCTTTAGCAGTAATGGTACTTGTAATAAGTGTAGCTTATTCGTAGCTTTGGAGGCCAGGCTGGGCGAATTGGAGACTCGGCTCCTCACCGTGGAAAATTCTACAGCTAGCCAGGCCCCTGTAGTCGGTGCGGACCAAGGTAGCTTAGCCGCCGTTAGTTCCCTTCCAGCAGATCCCGAGCAGCCGGGAAAGCAGGCCGACTGGGTGACTGTGAGGAGGAAGCGTAGTTCTAAACAGAAGCCCGGTGTACACCGCCAACCCGTTCACATTTCTAACCGTTTTTCCCCACTGTGCGACACACCCACCGAGGATCAAACTCTGCTTATT
This sequence comes from Thalassophryne amazonica, assembly GCF_902500255.1. NCBI lineage: Eukaryota > Metazoa > Chordata > Actinopteri > Batrachoidiformes > Batrachoididae > Thalassophryne > Thalassophryne amazonica. The sequence goes on from NC_047122.1 coordinate 66,948,469, forward strand.
GGCGACTCTGTTTTTAGAAATGTGAAGTTAGCGACACCAGCAACCATATTCAATTGTCTTCCGGGGGCCAGAGCAGGTGACATTGAAGGAAATTTGAAACTGCTGGCTAAGGCTAAGCGTAAATTTGGTAAGATTGTAATTCACGTCGGCAATAATGACACTCAGTTACGCCAATCGGAGGTCACTAAAATTAACATTGAATCGGTGTGTAACTTTGCAAAAACAATGTCGGACTCTGTAGTTTTCTCTGGGCCCCTCCCCAATCGGACCGGGAGTGACATGTTTAGCCGCATGTTCTCCTTGAATTGCTGGCTGTCTGAGTGGTGTCCAAAAAATTAGGTGGGCTTCATAGATAATTGGCAAAGCTTCTGGGGAAAACCTGGTCTTGTTAGGAGAGACGGCATCCATCCCACTTTGGATGGAGCAGCTCTCATTTCTAGAAATCTGGCCAATTTTCTTAAATCCTCCAAACCGTGACTATCCAGGGTTGGGACCAGGAAGCAGAGTTGTAGTCTTACACACCTCTCTGCAGCTTCTCTCCCCCTGCCATCCCCTCATTACCCCATCCCCGTAGAGACGGTGCCTGCTCCCAGATCACCAACAACCAGTAAAAATCTATTTAAGCATAAAAATTCAAAAAGAAAAAATAATATAGCACCTTCAACTGCACCACAGACTAAAACAGTTAAATGTGGTCTATTAAACATTAGGTCTCTCTCTTCTAAGTCCCTGTTAGTAAATGATATAATAATTGATCAACATATTGATTTATTCTGCCTTACAGAAACCTGGTTACAGCAGGATGAATATGTTAGTTTAAATGAGTCAACACCCCCGAGTCACACTAACTGCCAGAACGCTCGTAGCATGGGCCGAGGCGGAGGATTAGCAGCAATCTTCCATTCCAGCTTATTAATTAATCAAAAACCCAGACAGAGCTTTAATTCATTTGAAAGCTTGACTCTTAGTCTTGTCCATCCAAACTGGAAGTCCCAAAAACCAGTTTTATTTGTTATCTATCGTCCACCTGGTCGTTACTGTGAGTTTCTCTGTGAATTTTCAGACCTTTTGTCTGACTTAGTGCTTAGCTCAGATAAGATAATTATAGTGGGAGATTTTAACATCCACACAGATGCTGAGAATGACAGCCTCAACAGTGCATTTAATCTATTATTAGACTCAGTTGGCTTTGCTCAAAATGTAAATGAGTCCACCCACCACTTTAATCATATCTTAGATCTTGTTCTGACTTATGGTATGGAAATTGAAGACTTAACAGTATTCCCTGAAAACTCCCTTCTGTCTGATCATTTCTTAATAACATTTACATTTACTCTGATGGACTACCCAGCAGTGGGGAATAAGTTTCATTACACTAGAAGTCTTTCAGAAAGCGCTGTAACTAGGTTTAAGGATATGATTCCTTCTTTATGTTCTCTAATGCCATATACCAACACAGTGCAGAGTAGCTACCTAAACTCTGTAAGTGAGATAGAGTATCTCGTCAATAGTTTTACATCCTCATTGAAGACAACTTTGGATGCTGTAGCTCCTCTGAAAAAGAGAGCCTTAAATCAGAAGTGCCTGACTGCGTGGTATAACTCACAAACTCGCAACTTAAAGCAGATAACCCGTAAGTTAGAGAGGAAATGGCGTCTCACTAATTTAGAAGATCTTCACTTAGCCTGGAAAAAGAGTCTGTTGCTTTATAAAAAGCCCTCCGTAAAGCTAGGACATCTTACTACTCATCACTAATTGAAGAAAATAAGAACAACCCCAGGTTTCTTTTCAGCACTGTAGCCAGGCTGACAAAGAGTCAGAGCTCTATTGAGCTGAGTATTCCTTTAACTTTAACTAGTAATGACTTCATGACTTTCTTTGCTAATAAAATTTTAACTATTAGAGAAAAAAATGACTCATAACCATCCCAAAGACGTATCGTTGTCTTCGGCTGCTTTCAGTGATGCCGGTATTTGGTTAGACTCTTTCTCTCCGATTGTTCTGTCTGAGTTATTTTCATTAGTTACGTCCTCCAAACCATCAACATGTCTATTAGACCCCATTCCTACCAGGCTGCTCAAGGAAGCCCTACCATTAATTAATGCTTCGATCTTAAATATGATCAATCTATCTTTATTAGTTGGCTATGTACCACAGGCTTTTAAGGTGGCAGTAATTAAACCATTACTTAAAAAGCCATCACTTGACCCAGCTATCTTAGCTAATTATAGGCCAATCTCCAACCTTCCTTTTCTCTCAAAAATTCTTGAAAGGGTAGTTGTAAAACAGCTAACTGATCATCTGCAGAGGAATGGTCTATTTGAAGAGTTTCAGTCAGGTTTTAGAATTCATCATAGTACAGAAACAGCATTAGTGTTGTGAAAGTGTAAGTACACGGACCCACAACAGGGGGCGCAAATGAACGGACAATGGAATAGGTCAAATAACACACTTTACTGTTGTGAATATGCACAACAAGTACAACAGATTACAATAATAGACAAAGTCAAATTCACACAGGTGTCGTGTGGGCAGGCTCGAAGATAGGAGACGCCTCTCCAAAGTAGAACTGGAACCACACGGTTTCCTCCGCCACCAGACCCCGGGAATACTGGAGCCGCCAAGTCCCGAACTCCCAGGTGGCCACTGCCTCCGCGTGTCGGACCTGGTACTTCTGGCGAGGAACAAAGGACAATTAAAGGAGGGTGCGTTCGCACCCAGGAATCCGAACGGCAGGTAAGTTACCTCCACCTCTCGTTGGAAAATACTCAGAGCAAAACACAAAAGTCACAAAGATCACTGTTAAACAGTCAGCTGAGCACGTTACCTTCTCAGTAGAAACGATATCTCGGCGATGAGGTGGAGATGCCGTCCTGCTGATATACCCCTGCAGATCCGATGATTGATGACAGCTGTCGCAGGTGATGGGTGACAGCTGTCACTCTGGCTGCTCCTGCAAGGCGTCAGCGCCCTCTAGTGCCTGGAGCCCGCACTCCAGGCAGGGCACCCTCTGGTGGTGGTGGGCCAGCAGTACCTCCTCTTCAGCGGCCCACACAACAATTAGTGAAGGTTACAAATGATCTTCTTATGGCCTCAGACAGTGGACTCATCTCTGTGCTTGTTCTGTTAGACCTCAGTGCTGCTTTTGATACTGTTGACCATAAAATTTTATTACAGAGATTAGAGCATGCCATAGGTATTAAAGGCACTGCGCTGCGGTGGTTTGAATCATATTTATCTAATAGATTACAATTTGTTCATGTAAATGGGGAATCTTCTTCACAGACTAAGGTTAATTATGGAGTTCCACAAGGTTCTGTGCTAGGACCAATTTTATTCACTTTATACATGTTTCCCTTAGGCAGTATTATTAGACGGCATTGCTTAAATTTTCATTGTTATGCAGATGATACCCAGCTTTATCTATCCATGAAGCCAGAGGACACACACCAATTAGCTAAACTGCAGGATTGTCTTACAGACATAAACACATGGATGACCTCTAATTTCCTGCTTTTAAACTCAGATAAAACTGAAGTTATTGTACTTGGCCCCACAAATCTTAGAAACATGGTGTCTAACCAGATCCTTACTCTGGATGGCGTTACCCTGACCTCTAGTAATACTGTGAGAAATCTTGGAGTCATTTTTGATCAGGATATTTCATTCAATGCGCATATTAAACAAATATGTAGGACTGCTTTTTTGCATTTGCGCAATATCTCTAAAATTAGAAAGGTCTTGTCTCAGAGTGATGCTGAAAAACTAATTCATGCATTTATTTCCTCTAGGCTGGACTATTGTAATTCATTATTATCAGGTTATCCTAAAAGTTCCCTGAAAAGCCTTCAGTTAATTCAAAATGCTGCAGCTAGAGTACTAGCAGGGACTAGAAAGAGAGAGCATATCTCACCCATATCGGCTTCTCTTCATTGGCTTCCTGTTAATTCTAGAATAGAATGTAAAATTCTTCTTCTAACTTATAAGGTTTTGAATAATCAATCAATCAATCAATTTTATTTATATAGCGCCAAATCACAACAAACAGTTGCCCCAAGGCGCTTTATATTGTAAGGCAAGGCCATACAATAATTACGGAAAAACCCCAACGGTCAAAACGACCCCCTGTGAGCAAGCACTTGGCGACAGTGGGAAGGAAAAACTCCCTTTTAACAGGAAGAAACCTCCAGCAGAACCAGGCTCAGGGAGGGGCAGTCTTCTGCTGGGACTGGTTGGGGCTGAGGGAGAGAACCAGGAAAAAGACATGCTGTGGAGGGGAGCAGAGATCGATCACTAATGATTAAATGCAGAGTGGTGCATACAGAGCAAAAAGAGAAAGAAACAGTGCATCATGGGAACCCCCCAGCAGTCTACGTCTATAGCAGCATAACTAAGGGATGGTTTAGGGTCACCTGATCCAGCCCTAACTATAAGCTTTAGCAAAAAGGAAAGTTTTAAGCCTAATCTTAAAAGTAGAGAGGGTGTCTGTCTCCCTGATCTGAATTGGGAGCTGGTTCCACAGGAGAGGAGCCTGAAAGCTGAAGGCTCTGCCTCCCGTTCTACTCTTACAAACCCTAGGAACTACAAGTAAGCCTGCAGTCTGAGAGCGAAGCGCTCTATTGGGGTGATATGGTACTACGAGGTCCCTAAGATAAGATGGGACCTGATTATTCAAAACCTTATAAGTAAGAAGAAGAATTTTAAATTCTATTCTAGAATTAACAGGAAGCCAATGAAGAGAGGCCAATATGGGTGAGATATGCTCTCTCCTTCTAGTCCCTGTCAGTACTCTAGCTGCAGCATTTTGAATTAACTTCAAGGGCTTTTTTATAGAGCAACAGACTCTTTTTCCAGGCTAAGTGAAGATCTTCTAAATTAGTGAGACGCCATTTCCTCTCCAACTTACGGGTTATCTGCTTTAAGCTACGAGTTTGTGAGTTATACCACGGAGTCAGGCACTTCTGATTTAAAGCTCTCTTTTTTAGAGGAGTAATGAAACTTATTCCCCACTGCTGGGTAGTCCATCAGAGTAAATGTAAATGTTATTAAGAAATGATCAGACAGAAGGGAGTTTTCAGGGAATACTGTTAAGTCTTCTATTTCCATACCATAAGTCAGAACAAGATCTAAGATATGATTAAAGTGGTGGGTGGACTCATTTACTTTTTGAGCAAAGCCAATTGAGTCTAATAATAGATTAAATGCAGTGTTGAGGCTGTCATTCTCAGCATCTGTGTGGATGTTAAAATCGCCCACTATAATTATCTTATCTGAGCTAAGCACTAAGTCAGACAAAAGGTCTGAAAATTCACAGAGAAACTCACAGTAACGACCAGGTGGACGATAGATAATAACAAATAAAACTGGTTTTTGGGACTTCCAATTTGGATGGACAAGACTAAGAGTCAAGCTTTCAAATGAATTAAAGCTCTGTCTAGGTTTTTGATTAATTAATAAGCTGCAATGGAAGATTGCTGCTAATCCTCCGCCCCGGCCCGTGCTACGAGCATTCTGACAGTTAGTGTGACTCGGGGGTGTTGACTCATTTAAACTAACATATTCATCCTGCTGTAACCAGGTTTCTGTAATATGTTGATCAATTATTATATCATTTACTAACAGGGACTTAGAAGAGAGAGACCTAATGTTTAATAGACCACATTTAACTGTTTTAGTCTGTGGTGCAGTTGAAGGTGCTATATTATTTTTTCTTTTTGAATTTTTATGCTTAAATAGATTTTTACTGGTTGTTGGTAGTCTGGGAGCAGGCACCGTCTCTACGGGGATGGGGTAATGAGGGGATGGCAGGGGGAGAGAAGCTGCAGAGAGGTGTGTAAGACTACAACTCTGCTTCCTGGTCCCAACCCTGGATAGTCACGGTTTGGAGGATTTAAGAAAATTGGCCAGATTTCTAGAAATGAGAGCTGCTCCATCCAAAGTGGGATGGATGCCGTCTCTCCTAACAAGACCAGGTTTTTCCCAGAAGCTTTGCCAATTATCTATGAAGCCAACCTCATTTTTTGGACACCACTCAGACAGCCAGCAATTCAAGGAGAACACGCGGCTAAACATGTCACTCCTGGTCCGATTGGGGAGGGGCCCAGAGAAAACAACAGAGTCCGACATTGTGTTTGCAAAGTTACACACCGATTCAATGTTAATTTTAGTGACCTCCGATTGGCGTAACCGGGTGTCATTACTGCCGACGCGAATTACAATCTTACCAAATTTACGCTTAGCCTTAGCCAGCAGTTTCAAATTTCCTTCAATGTCGCCTGCTCTGGCCCCCGGAAGACAATTGACTATGGTTGCTGGTGTCGCTAACTTCACATTTCTCAAAACAGAGTCGCCAATAACCAGAGTTTGATCCTCGGCGGGTGTGTCGTCGAGTGGGGAAAAACGGTTAGAAATGTGAACGGGTTGGCGGTGTACACGGGGCTTCTGTTTAGGGCTACGCTTCCTCCTCACAGTCACCCAGTCGGCCTGCTTTCCCGGCTGCTTGGGATCTGCCAGAGGGAAACTAACGGTCCGCACCGACTACAGGGGCCTGGCTAGCTGTAGAATTTTCCACGGTGCGGAGCCGAGTCTCCAATTCGCCCAGCCTGGCCTCCAAAGCTACGAATAAGCTACACTTATTACAAGTACCATTACTGCTAAAGGAGGCCGAGGAATAACTAAACATTTCACACCCAGAGCAGAAAAGTGCGGGAGAGACAAGACAAGCCGCCATGCTAAACCGGCTAAGAGCTAGTAGCTGCGCTAAGCTAGCGGATTCCTAAAAACACACAAAGTGAATAATGTGTAAATAATTTAGAGGTGATTCAGCAGAGGGAGTGCTTTAGTTAAGGCACATGAAGATTACACTGGGAAACAAATCGTTATGTAGTTAACTAGATCAATCTAACTGCGCAGATTAAACAGCTAACAGGTACAGAAAAACACCGCTGTGCTCCGGAACAGGAAGTGATACAATACCGCAGTGAGCGGTATTATCAGGTCCCATCTTATCTTAGGGACCTCATAGTACCATGTCACCCCAATAGAGCGCTTCGCTGTCAGACTGCAGGCTTACTTGTAGTTCCTAGGGTTTGTAAGAGTAGAATGGGAGGCAGAGCCTTCAGCTTTCAGGCTCCTCTCCTATGGAACCAGCTCCCAATTCAGATCAGGGAGACAGACACCCTCTCTACTTTTAAGATTAGGCTTAAAACCTTCCTTTTTGCTAAAGCTTATAGTTAGGGCTGGATCGGGTGTCCCTGAACCATCCCTTAGTTATGCTGCTATAGACTTAGACTGCTGGGGGGTTCCCATGATGCACTGAGTGTTTCTTTCTCCTTTTGCTCTGTATGCACCACTCTGCATTTAATCATTAGTGATTGATCTCTGCTCCCCTCCACAGCATGTCTTTTTCCTGGTTCTCTCCCTCAGCCCCAACCAGTCCCAGCAGAAGACTGCCCCTCCCTGAGCCTGGTTCTGGTGGAGGTTTCTTCCTGTTAAAAGGGAACCTTAAGAACAAATGGTCATTTAGTCCTGGGTCTTAATTTGGGCATCCGTCTGCAATGGTGTAAATTCTGTCTGGTTTCAAGCTTCTCTCATAATTTTGCTTGTAGTTCCATGAATCCTATCGAGTAGACAGCAAAGGAGGAATGTGATTTGTGGTTTTCCAAAACTGTGCTCCAGATGCCTTGGCTTGAAGCTTTAGATTTCTTTTCCAGCTCTTTTATGTAAGAAGACACTGATTCTACAAGTGGGCACATAAACACGGCCAACGATTCCCCAGTGCCAATTAGTCATTCAGAAGCTTTTAAAATAATTCCATCAATTTGTGGACTCTTCCATGCTGTTAAATCTTAGAGTAAATAGTTGACCCACTAGAAACCTGACATCATGAAAAAAACCCTGGAAATCAACCAAACGTCTATCAAATGTTACTATTATTCCTATTACTTCCTATTAACTAATTAGTTTGATGGCAGGGAACAGCCCAGCACCTCCAGCTCAGTCACATCAGGCATCTAAGCTGCTGTGGAACTATTCATTATTTTATGATGTCAGCAGCAGAACTTGAAAATCTGGTCTCACCTGAACAGGCAGTCAGTGAAGTGAAGCTCCAACTGGGGACAGCAAATCAACCTCAGATGTAAATATAGCACGGAATGTCGATACCACACTGTCTGCCACTTGAAATAATACATATTAACTTGCAAAGACAACAAAAGCATGCAGAGATACATCAGGTACTTCTCATATTATAGCTCTCTAAGGAAAAGAAACAAGTGAGCTTCTGATACTTTGGGTCCTAATTGGCATGTAGAGAGGCAGTGATTGATTGAAGGTCTTCGGAACATTGAATTGAATCAATTTTTGTCAATATTCTTTGAAGGTCAGGCAATGAGAGTTTTCCATTGATAATCCAGCAGTTGAGCAATGTAGGACTGAACAAAATTTTCAAGAACAAATTTCGATATAGGTCTTAAGCCACACTCCATATGGCAGTAATGTCACAACCACAAGAAACCCTTAGAAAGAAATATGTGAAGGTCTGTTTAGCTGTTGGGTATCTTGACAATGTTTATGTGTCTGGGTTCTTGGCTTTTGAGATCAGGAGATGTTTAAGAAGAGCTGATGGAGTCATGAGTTCAGCTGGACAGATGGTTTGGGAGATGCCATTACCGCTGCATCAGAATGAATGTCCAAGTCTTCAGTGTTGTGGTGCTTCCAGAGTTGCTGTACAGCTGTGAGATGTGGATGCTAAGTGGCCTAAGATGATAACTGGATTTCGTTGGCACTTTGTGTCTGTGGAAAATCCTTTTGTACCGCCAGAATAACTTTGGGTCAAACAAATGGTTACTTAGGGAGGCTCAGGAGTTTTATTACTTGGATCATTTCACTCACACATCACTCATCTCCAACTGCTTATCAGGGATCAGGTCGTGAGGGCAGCAGCTCCAGAAGGGGACCACAAACTTCCCTTTCCCAGGCCACATTGACCACCTCTGACTGGGGGATCCTGAGGCGTTCCCAGGCCAATGTGGAGATATAATCTCTCCACCTAGTCCTGGGTCTTCCTCGGGGTCTCCTCCCAGATGGATGTGCCTGGAACACCGCTCTAGGGATCTGCCCAGGAGGCATCCTTACCAGATGCCCGAACCACCTCAGCTGGCTCCTTTCAATGTGAAGGAGCAGTGGCTCTACTCAGAGCTCCCCATGGATGACTGATCTTCTCACCCTATATCTAAGGGAGACACCAGCCATCCTCTTGAGGAAGTCCATTTTATCTGCTTGTACCTGCGATCTAGTTCTTTTTGTCATGACCCAACCCTCATGACCATAGGTGAGAGTAGGAACGAATATTGACCAGTAGATCAAGAGCTTCGCCTTTTGACTCAGCTCCCTTTTTGTCACAACAGTACGGCAGAGAGAATGCAAACCGCCCCTGCTGCACTGATTCTCCAGTTAATCTCATGCTCCACAGTCCCCTCACTCATGAACAAGACCCCGTGGTACTTGAACTCCTTCACTTTGGGCAAGACCGCATTCCCTACCCGGAGTAAGCAATCCATCGGTTTCCTGCTGAGAACCATGGCCTCAGATTTAGAGGTGCAGATCCTCATCCCAGCCGCTTTACACTCGGCTGCAAACTGATCCAGTGAGTGTTGGAGGTCACAGGCCGATGAAGCCAACAGGACCACATCATCTGCAAAAAGCAGCGATGAGACCCTGAGCCCACCAAACTGGAAACTCCCCCCCCGACTACGCTTCCAGAAACTAGTCCGACTACCGAACACAGCTCTCGCTTTGTGAGTACAGAGATTGGACGGTCCTAAGAAGGTACCCCCTCACTCCATGATCCCACAGCACCTCCCACAGTATCTCCCAGGGTACACGATACGCTTTCTCCAAGTCCACAAAACACATGTAGACTGGATGGGCATACTCCCAGGCCCCCTCCAGAATCCTTGTGAGAGTGAAGTGCTGGCTGGTTGTTCCATGACCAGGACAGAACCCGCATTGTTCCTCTTCAATCAGATGTTTGATTACTGGCTGAACCCTCCTTTCCAGCACCCTGGAGTAGACTTTACCAGGGAGGCTGAGTAGTTCCTGGAACCACTCTCCTTGATGGGGGTTGGATCATTTAAATTCAGTTTATATAGCACAGACTCTCCTAACCCTCACCTAACTCCATAAGCATTTTTAATTACTCAGCTTCTTTTTTTTTTTTTTTTTTAACAGGAAGAAACCTTAAGCAGATCCAGATGTATTGGGTGGCCATCTACTATAGCCATTCTAGAAAGACAGACCAGAAGGAACAACACAAGTTTGACACAACATACGTACAATAAAATCGCAGAAGTGTTGCAACTTAATAAATATGCATAAATGATTTTTCACAATTATCAGCAGTATTCCTGCTCACAGGCAGCTGAAAGCACAACATGCTCAGCTGTGGTGGGATTTTATTTTCACAGTGTTCTTCATCTGCGAAGCACCTAGTGTTGCCCAAACGTCACTTTGAAGCCTCAACAAATGAGACACTGAAGCCAACATGGTCTCATTTGAATAATTGAGTCTCTGACGCAGCAAAGCTTTTGCATTTTCTGCTGCACTGTTTGACTTGCATGCCGCAGCACGACGACGGTAATCATGACAACGGTAATCATGACAACGGTAAACCTGCAGGATGTTTTTCTTGCACTTATCACGAGGAGGTTCAGCCTTGAGGCTTCACGTGGATTTTCTTTGATTGGACGCGCCTCGCCCACAGCGCTGCAGGGCGTGACAGAATCTCTACACCTGTAAAAACACTTTGATGTTTTTATTTACAATCACCTCCTCTGGATCTTGTTGTCTGAGAAATGTTTGACTTTGTTTTGTTTCGGCACCGCGGGGACATGGCATGTGCTATGGTGGAAAGTTTCTGGTTGCAGTTTCCTGGATTAATAAGGACTGAAGATAAATTGTCAGCTTGGATTTGGGTATTCATGTGAAGACGGTAATTCTGAGTACAGAGAAGCATGATATCATTATAAAAGGCATTTGGCTGTCGCTGGCTCCGGCCACCGTTGTAACTAACGATGTCACGCCTGCACACGTACGAATGCGATGAATCAAGTTCAAGTGGTAAATGTAAATAAGCCCTCTGATCCCCTCTGCAATTCATTTAAGGAACTTGTGGATGCATTAGGATTTCAGTAATGCATTCAGGATTTAACGCACATTAGTGGAAATACCCTGGATTTGGTTCTCGCACGTGGTTTTGCTGTCATGAATATCAACATCTTGCCTCTTGTGTCGGTGGTCTCTGATCACTCACCTATTAGGTTTACATTCATGCTGCCATTTTAGTGGAGCAACAACCTTGTCTATTATTGCGGCAAAGCATTAAACCTTCAACTATGACTGAACTCGAAGCTAGACTGCCTGATATTTTAGCTTCAAGGTTGGAGAATGCTCAGTCAGTAGACAGTCGTGTGGATTGTTTAAATTTAGAGCAGAAAACTATACTTGATAAGCTTGCGCCCCCTCTATTAAGGCCACGCCTTCCCAAGGCACAGTAGCCTTGGTTCAATGGTTACTTGGTGTAGTTAGAGGTGTTCCACCTTGCGTGGCGTGATGCTAGTTTAGATTATAAGCATGTACTACTGGCTACAAAGCGGACCTATTACTCTGATTTGATCAGTAAACATAAGCATTACTGTACGTTTTTGTTTGACAAAATGCTGCAGCTAGAGTACTGACAGGGACTAGAAGGAGAGAGCATATCTCACCCATATTGGCCTCTCTTCATTGGCTTCCTGTTAATTCTAGAATAGAATTTAAAATTCTTCTTCTTACTTATAAGGTTTTGAATAATCAGGTCCCATCTTATCTTAGGTTTCTTCCTGTTAAAAGGGAGTTTTTCCTTCCCACTGTAGCCAAGTGCTTGCTCACAGGGGGTCGTTTTGACCGTTGGGGTTTTTACGTAATTATTGTATGGCCTTGCCTTACAATATAAAGCACCTTGGGGCAACTGTTTGTTGTGATTTGGCGCTATATAAATAAAATTGATTTGATTTGATTTGATTTGACACGGTAGCATTTCTTAATCATGGACGGCCACCTCTTCCTTTTCAGCACAGGACGTCTTGGATTACTTTGAGAAGAAAGTAGAAGTCATTAGTTTGAGCATATCTCAGCACACCTTAGCCCAGCCACTACACCCTGCTATGGAGGTGGGTGCTACCACTGAGGTGTTTCCTAGATTTACAGAATTTGAGAGTATCTCACTAGGCGTGCTGATGAAACTTGTGACATCTACAAAAAGCACCACCTGTTTATTTGATCCTATAACAACAAAACTGTTTAAGGACCTGTGGCCCACTCTTGGACCGACTGTGCTGGATTAATCTCTCATTAACTTCCAGATCTATTCCTAAATGTTTTAAATCTGCAGCAATTAAACTGTTACTTAGGAAATCTAATCTTGACCCTAGTGTATTGAAAAAATATAGGCTGTAATCAAATCTATCATTTTGTTTTAAAATTCTGGAAAAAGTGGTGTCACAGCAGCTCGTAGACTATCTTACTGAGAATAATCTCTTTGAGCCACAGCAGTCTGCTTTTAGAAAATGTCATTCCATAGAGATGGCTCTCACTAAAGTAATGAATGATCTTCTGCTTGCAGTGGATTCGGACACCACTATGATTAAATGGTGAATGGACTGCATTTATATAGCGCTTTTCCACCTGCATCAGATGCTCAAAGCACTTTACACATCAATGCCTCACATTCACACCCCAACGCCTTAACCACTAGACCATCACCTTCCCACCTCCCCTATGGTTCTGGTGCTGTTAGATCTTAGTGCTGTGTTTGATACCGTGGATCATCATATTTTACATGATAGACTGGAGAATCATTTTGGGATTACTGGAAGTGCCCTGGTGTGGTTGATGTCATACCTGTCCAGTCATTCTCATTGTGTTTTGTATAATAACACCACCTCTAACCTTAGTGACATAAAGTTCGGGGTTCCACAGGGATCCATTTTAGGCCTCCTGCTTTTCTCCCTTTATATAGGAACCCTTGGGCACATATTACGGTGTTTTGGGATTACCTTTCACTGTTATGCTGATGATACTCAGGTATACATGCCGATAACTGCTGGTAATCTCATCCATATAAAATCCTTAGAAGATTGCAGCAATGAGAAGCTGGATGCCTAGTAACTTCCTAGCGAGATATCGGCATCAATTTGACCAGCTTGCGCTTAGTTTAGGTTCATGTGTTATACATCATACGGACATAGTGAGGAACCTTGGGGTAATTTTTGACCCTACATTGTCCTTTGACCTCCGTATTAGAGACATTACGAGGACTGCTTTCTTCCATCTGCAAAATGTAGTGAAGATTCATCCTATCCTGTTCATGGTTGATGCTGAGACCCTGATAGATCTGATACGAGGCACGTGCAGGTCATACCAGAAGGCTCTGCCATGCCAGATCCATCTTGAGGTTCCCTCATATGCACTCAAATTGTTTTGGATCCCGTTTTGCCAGCATCGGAATATTTAAATTGCACAAGCTAACACTGACAGTGTTAATTTAACACTTATAGTTAATTCACACTATAAGTGTTAATTTAACACTGGTGATTTTACTGTGTGGTCGCCAGATTGTCTATGGACCGCCATCGGATAGGTGTCCCATCGCGATGGTGCCCGGATGGTTTTGAACATTGCATCACACTCGGGGCCGCCGGCTGATTTTGACCAACTGTGTGGACTCTTGCAAATGGTTGTTAGAACATTTTGGAACTGAAATCTGACACTTTTCGGATTTCCGTTTTGAACAGCGCCTTGAGGCAACTCTGTTGTGATTTGGTGCTACATAAATGAAAATAAATTGAAAATTGACATGTTCGATTCATCATTCTGACGTCATTCTATGTGATTCTGGCTATGTGTGACGGGGGTATTAGTCTGACATGGACCAACATCTCCATCACATAGTGGAATTTTATGATGATTCCAGCTCGTTACATGAACATATAATCATCAGTGGTCTCGGAGCTGCAGGGACCAAGCTCAGCAGAACATCATGAATCTGTCATAAACTGTGGAAACACTGAGCAGTGACTTCATGATCTCACTTCTGTCTCCTGACCTGGATGCGCCTGTGGATGAAGTCCGAGTCACACAACAGAGCCACCAATTGACATCATCATTGGCTGAGCTGCATCTCTCATCTCCATCTGCTTTCACTTCTTTGTCTCGACGTTGTAGGTTGTTTACTTAAATCTTATTTTTTTCTGATATATTAAATGATTATCTAATGCATCACACAAAATTAAGTTTAGTTGTAACTACCATTTTTGAGCTGAATAATGATATTAATTCACACTCCAGTGCATTAGGTTTGCAATTCCGCATTGTTATCTGGGTCCCTGAAGGTCTCATGTCAGTGCTGTTACTAAACAATCAGTTTTCCACTGCTGAAAGACTAACAACAACCTCACTTGGACAGTAAGTTGCTCTCCTTGTCTTTGACATTGGAGGGAAGTTAAAGATGACAGCCAGGAGAGTCCAGTCTGTCCAGATCAGTCAGTTTCACAGATACTTTGACCTGTATGTTTAACATGAATCAGTGATGTCACTGTGCTATTAGCTTTATTGACACGGGTAGTGGAAAAAGTTGCAAATCGGTGCACAGAAGCATGGATACTGTGCAGTTATAAGCACAGTTACAAGTTATAAGCACACACATAAGTTATAAGAGCTGTTGTGGTCCTGAAGGTAAAGCTATTTGCTAAAACTACAAATTCATATTAAGAAGCAGGGGTGGTGGCCAAGTGGTTAATGCGCTTGGTTTCAGTTCGGAAGGTTCTGGGTTCAAATCCCACCCCTGCCACATTTCTCCATGTAATGTGGAGTTGCGTCAGGAAGGGCATCCGGCGTAAAACCTGTGCCAATTCAACATGCAGATCCACCTTGGATTTGCTGTGGCGACCCCGAGTGCAAACAAGGGAGCAGCCGAAGGGGATTACTTTTACAAATTCATATTAATCACACTGTTGAGCAGTGTAATATTATATCTATATTCATTACATCAATTTGAATTAATGTTTAGGTCAAAATAATAAACTAAATGTCATTTATTGTATAGGAAAATGATCAATTACTCTGAAATGACCCCTGTTTGTATTTATTTATTTATTACTTAGTTTGTCGAGTCTGGTTTACACATATTGGTTGTATTTTTAACAATAAACACTGTGCCAAAAACTGGAAGCACTAACTGTATATCCCAGAACAATAAGGCAATAACAACAGTGCGCCCCCTGTGGTGGTTCATAGGTGATGACATGTGACATGGAGAATTCTGTGAGATTGTAGATAGATAAATAGATAATTTGTTGGTGAGCACAGTACAGCCTTTCTTTCTTATTTAATGAGTCTTTTTTTCCAGTTGCCTGGAGAAAGTGATGACATGTCGAGACAAAACAAGGTTCCTCACAGCTCACGAAGTGGATCAGTGCCCATTTCCCCTCCAGGCAAGATTAGTCTTTGGAAATGAGCACAAGTAGGCATTAGCATGATGACACAGTACGCGCCTCTCTCCTAGCTTAGACAAAACCGCAGCTCACGTTGTTCCTGTTCCCAGCCAAAGTCGTGTTGGATCAAGGAAGTTCACTGTGATTAAAATAGAGGTTATTTGTTATCTCAGATAATAAATTATACTGTCATTCAGACAATATAGTGTATATAAACCAATATTTTTAATCATGTTTTAATTTATTACTGCGTTTCTTCCTTGACATTTGAAGCTCAGAAAGTCATTTTTAATAATGAAAAACTGAATGCTTTATCAACCGCGTTCTCCACTGACAACCAAAAAACCAAAAAAAAAACCAAAAAAAAAAACACAGCATTATAACAATGAAGAAAGATTAATAGAAATGTGGAAGGAAAACTTTGAGTTTTCATACAAGTCTTTTTCAATGAACAACGCACACATATTGCACACATTTTAAGAGTCAGTTCAGTCGTAGATCTGCAGTTTTCATCCTGAATATACGAGGTCTATTAGAAAAGTATCCGACCTTATTATTTTTTTCAAAAACCATATGGATTTGAATCACGTGTGATTACATCAGACATGCTTGAACCCTTGTGGGCATGCAAGAGTTTTTTCACGCCTGTCGGTTACGTCATTCGCCTGTGGGCAGTCTTTGAGTGAGGAGTCGTTCACCCTCTCGTCGTTTTTTCATTGTTTAGGAATGGCTCAGAGACTGTTGCTTTGTTTGATAAAAATTTTTTCAAAACAGTAAGGCACAACTGAGTGGACACCATTCAATAAATTCAGCTGGTTTTCGGTAAACATTTTAACGGCTGATGAGAGATTTTGGTCTGGTAGTGTCGCTTTAAGGACGGTCCACGGCGCCTGACGGCGATCTGCGCTTCGAGGCGGCAGCGTCTCGCTGTTTCAAGCTGAAAACTTCCACATTTCAGGCTCTGTTGACCCAGTAAGTCATCAGAGAACAGAGAACTTTCAGAAGTCGGCATGAGGAGTTTATTCGGACATTCCATTGTTAACGGAGATTTTGTAATGAAAGAACGTGCGGGCAGAATCGCATGTCGGGCCGGACCCGACCGCGGGGGGTCGCGACAGGAAAAACACCTCCGTTGGAAACCTTAACGGACAAGTTGGAACATGCCCAAGCTGTTAAACAATTTCTCAGTTACTCACTTGTTGAAAGCCATCAAAAGCCGCCTGAATTTTACAAATGGTTTTCAACACGGAGGTGTTTTTCCTGTTGCGGCGCAGACGGATTTGCGTCGTCGTCACGGAACTGACTCGGCGAATTTGCACGCACGTTCTTTCATTACAAAATCTCCTTTAACAGTGGAATGTCCGCATAAACTCCTCATGCCGACTTCTTCTGACACTTCTCTGTTCTCTGACGACGTCCTGGGTGAACAGAGCCTTAAATTAGGAAGTTTTCAGCTCGAAACAGCCAGACAGACGCCACCTCCGACCGCACCGCACCGATCCGCTTTGTGAGCTGTCCTTAAAGCGAAAGAAACTCCACAACCTCTCATCAGCTGTTAAACTTTTCACCGAAAACCAGCAGAATTTCTCGAATAGTGTCCACTCGGATATCCCAGGCCCTGAAAAAATTTTGATAAAGCAACGCGCGCCGTCTCCAGCAGCGTCTCAGACAAAGGATTTCAGACGAGAGGGCGGGACCAGTGCTCACTCAAAGCCTGCCCACAGGTGGATGATGTCACCGACGTGAAAAAACTCACGCATGCGCCCGAGGGTTCAAGCATGTCTGGTGTAATCGCACGTGATTCAAATCCATATAGTTTTTTTTTATAAAACTGCCGGTTAGTTTTCTAATAAACCTTGTATAAATACAAATATACAGACAATTTAAAGTAAAACCCTTCAGCTGCTCCCTTGTTTCCACTAGGGGTCGCCACAGCAGATCCAACGTGGATCTGCATGTTGATTTGGCACAAGTTTTACACCGGATCCTCTTCCTGACACAATTCCACATTACATGGAAAAATGTGGCAGGAGTGGGGTTTGAACCAGGAACCTGTTGCATTGAAACCAAGGGCACTAACCACTTGGCCACCAGCCCTGCAATATACAGACAATTTAAATGAGCTTATTCATTTTTGTTTTTTTTAACCTTGCGTGGCTATTGGAGGCAGTCTGGGAACCAGTCTACATGTGTTTTAAGGACTTGGTAAGGGCCTATGACTGGTTCCCCTGAGACATCTTGGTGGGCGTTCTGCAGGAATATGAGGTACTGAGTCTGCTGCAATGCAAAATCTGGCATTTTAGCTGAGTTGTGTCTGATGGGTGTTGGACTCCACCAGGGATGCCCCTTGTCACCAATCCCATTGGTGACCTTCATGGACAGGATTTCAAGGTGCAGTCAGGGACTGAAAGGTGTTCAGAATTACATCTCTGCTTTTTGCGGATGATGTGGTTCTATTGGAGTCATCACACAGTGACTTCCGATGTGCACTGGGCTGCTTTGACACTAAGTCCCAAAGTGACTGGGATGAGGATCAGCTATTCCAAATCTGAGACCATGGTCTCTCTGTTGTAAAAAAAAAAGTTGCATGTGGAAAAGTTCAAGTATATTGGGATCTTATTCACAAATAAGGGTGAGATGGTGTGTGAGATGGATAGATGGATCAGTGCTGTGTCCAAAGACCTGGGGATACTGTAAGAACTAGAAGGTGTGGCCTTGAACTGGAAGGAACTGGCCTCTGTGTCTCCGACTGTCCTCCACTGTGGACTCACAGCATCTGTCACTGTGACGGAAACGGACAGCGAAGATCAAATAGGCAGCTTTCAAAGAACCGCAGAGTTTGTTCACAGAAAAGAGTCCACATCAACAACCATATATAATTAACTGTTTTAGGTAGGTAGCAATAAAACTGTATTCGTCCATTTTCTTGAATTCCTCCTTCCAGACGCTCAGACGGTCTCTGTCATACTGGCTTGACCCAGCAGTTACCATTTTATGTTTGTGTCTTTGTCTGCAAACCCAGTACAGGCTTGTGGTTTGGGAAGAAAGAAAAAAAAGAAAAAGAAAAAAGAGACGACAGTCTTGTGACTGATGGATCCGGACGACGACAAAGAGGCGGCGAAGTGGAGGGAGGCGTTTCAGCCGAATAAGCTGTAAACCAAGTGGAGGTGAAGAGTTCATACTCTGGGAACGTGGTCTATTTACGTTCACATTAGTTCCCTGAAGTGAGGTTTAAGGTTAGGGTTAGTTGACAAAAAGGCCTCTGGATTTGAGCCCCAACCCCACAAACATGAGCATTGATCAGTGTTACGTCCTTCTCAGGTCAACTCGGCTTCTTTTCTGGAAAAAACAGGCTTCTTTATTTTAAAATTTCTAAACTTATGGCTGTTACATAATGTCACTGTGAAAACAAAGCTCAACAACGACATGAATAATCATCATGAAAGTGAAAAAAGGGAACTTATTTGTGGCAGGTAGGTGGGTCTGGCTGGCCGGCAGCAAAGTGTTTGTGTGTACTGGCCAAAGTCTCCAAAGAGGGATTTAGGGGAACATCTCCCAGGAAAGTTTGAATTTCTACATGTTAAAGTACATTCTGTTGCACTCAAACACTCAAATCCAGGCAGTTTCTCATGAACAGAAAGTCAGAAATTATACCAGAACTTATAAATATGAAACATGATTAGAGTCATTACAATTATATCTGCATTACAGTGTCAGTGAGAGTTGACATGGTGTGAAGATAAAGTGCAATAATCAGAAATATACAACCACAATTCCAATGAAGTTGGGACGTTGTGTAAAATGTAAATAAAAACAGAATACAATGATTTTCAAATCCTCTTCAACCTATATTCAATTGAAAACACCACAAAGACAAGATATTTAATGTTCAAACTGATAAACTTTATTGTTTTTGTGCAAATATTTGCTCATTTTGAAATGGATGCCTGCAACAGGTTTCAAAAAAGCTGGGACAGTGGTATGTTTCCCACTGTGTTACATCACCTTTCCTTCTAACAACACTCAATAAGCGTTTGGGAACTGAGGACACTAATTGTTGAAGCTTTGTAGGTAGAATTCTTTCCCATTCTTGCTTGATGTATGACTTCAGTTGTTCAACAGTCCGGGGTCTCCGTTGTCGTATTTTGCGCTTCATAATGCGCCACACATTTTCAATGGGTGACAGGTCTGGACTACAGGCAGGCCAGTCTAGTACCTGCACTCTTTTACTACGAAGCCATGCTGTTGTTACACTGCAGAATGTGGCTTGGCATTGTCTTGCTGAAATAAGCAGGGACGTCCCTGAAAAAGACGTTGCTTGGATGGCAGCATGTGTTGCTCCAAAACCTGGATGTACCTTTCAGCATTGATGGTGCCATCATAGATGTGTAAGTTGTCCATGCCATGGGCACTAACACACCACCATACCATCACAGATGTGTAAGTTGTCCATGCCATGGGCACTAACACACCCCCATACCATCACAGATGTTGGCTTTTGAACTTTGCTCTGGTAACAATCTGGATGGTCTTTTTCCTCTTTTGTCCAGAGGACACAATGTCCATGATTTCCAAAAACAATTTGAAATGTGGACTCATCAGACCACAGCACACTTTGCCACTTTGTGTCTGTCCATTTTAAATGAGCTCCGGCCCAGACAAGGTCGCAGCATTTCTGGATGTTGTTGATGTTTGGCTTTCGTTTGCATGGTAGAGTTTTCACTTGCACTTGTAGATGTAGCGACGAACTGTGTTAACTGACAATGGTTTTCTGAAGTATTGCTGAGCCAACGTGGTAAGATCCTTTACACAATGATGTCAGTTTTTAATGCAGTGCCACCCGCAGAACGTTCTCCAGATTCTCTGAATCTTCTGATTATATTATGGACTGTAGATGATGGAATCCCTGAATTCTTTGCAACTGTACATTGGGAAACGTTGTTCTTAAGCTGTTGGCCTAATGTTTCATGCAGCTGTTCACAAAGTGGTGATCCTCGCCCCATCTTTGCTTGTGAACGGCTGAGCCTTTTGGCAATGCTCCTTTTATACCCAATGGGTGTCCTCAGTTCCCAAATGCTTATTGAGTGTTGTTAGAAGGAAAGGTGATGTAACACAGTGGTAAACATACCAGTCACAGCTTTTTTGAAACGTGTTGCAGGCATCCATTTCAAAATGAGCAAATATTTGCACAAAAACAATA
Source organism: Thalassophryne amazonica (assembly GCF_902500255.1). Lineage (NCBI taxonomy): Eukaryota > Metazoa > Chordata > Actinopteri > Batrachoidiformes > Batrachoididae > Thalassophryne > Thalassophryne amazonica. The sequence goes on from NC_047122.1 coordinate 66,969,199, forward strand.
AAGTTTATCAGTTTGAACATTAAGTATCTTGTCTTTGTGGTGTTTTCAATTGAATATAGGTGGAAGAGGATTTGCAAATCACTGTATTCTGTTTTTATTTACATTTTACACAACATCCCAACTTCATTGGAATTGGGGTTGTAATCCAATAATATAATATATATTATTCAGATTTTCAGCATTCCATTGGTACTGGTTGGTGTTGGATACTACCAGGGCTGCCCCTTGTCACCAATCTTGTTTGCGACATTTACAGATGAGATTTCAAGGTGCAGTCAGGGACCAGAGGGTGTCCAGTTCAGTGACTTCAGAATTACATCTCTGCTTTTTGCAGATGATGTGGTTCTATTGACTTCATCAGACTCTGTCCTCTGATGCACACTGAGCAGCTTTGAGGCAGCGTGTGAAGCAACTGGGATGAGGATCAGCACCTCCAAAGCTGAGACCATGGTGCTCTGTTTGAGGATTATAAAGGATTATTATCCATTGCTGGGTTAGAGGAGTGTTATTGTCCCAAGATGAGGAGTTTAAGGATGTCAGGGTCTTGTTTGTGAGAGAGGTAATTTAGACAGTGTGGGATTAGCAGACAGACTGGGGTGGCATCTGATGTTTGGGAGATGCTGTACCATGTCATCCTGGTGAAGAAAGAACTGAGCCAGAAGATCAGACTCTCAATTTTACCAGTCCATTTACCCTCCTGTCCTCACCTATTGTCACGAACTTTAGGTAATGACCTAAATACAAGGTTGCAGATAAAAGTGGCATAAATACAATTTAAAGTAATTTAATTTAATTAAATGTATTTATATAGTGTCAAATCACAACAAAGTTGCCTCAAGGTGCTTCACACAAGTAAGGTCTAACCTTACTAACCCCCAGAGCAAGAACACAGGTGACAGTGGGAAGGAAAAACTCCATCTGATGATACTGAGGACAAAACCTCAAGCAGATCAGACTTAGAAGGGTGACCCTCTGCTTGGGCCATTCTGACAGTTACAAGGTTTTTACAAAGTCTTTACAAAGCTGAAGAAACAGAAAACTGAAAAACCAGAAGAGCATAAAAAACAAAGAGCATTACTGATATGAGCACACAGTCATTGGTGCCACAGGCAGGGCATCATGAGATAAGTCCAGCACCCTGGGCTTCAGGGCCAACGTCCATCCATCACGTCATCAGTGGGCCACACACAGCACAAGCTGTCTTCATGTAGGAATACACTCTAAAAGCATACTGCAGTGTCCTGCATCAACTTCTCCCAGGGCATCTCGTGGTCAGTCCAGCGCCCTATGAGCAGCTGTCAGCCTCACACAGTCTCTTCAGTGCCTTGGACAGAGAGAAAAAGCACAAAATCAGTCGGCCAGAAATAACTACACCTAACGCATGAGTTCACCAGGAATAAGTCGACAGAGAAGCAGAGAAAATACCAAGGTGATAGCCAGCACCTAGAAGAAGAGTTTCACTAACAGACTCAGACTTTAGATAAAGTCTGGGTCCTTATAAAATGAAGTAAAAGAGTAAAAAGCATATTAACATACTATGCCAGTATGCTAGCCATACAAAAGGGAAAAGAAGTGCGTTTTAAGTCTGGACTTGAAAGTCTCTACAGAATCTGACTGTTTTATTGATGCAGGGAGATCATTCCACAGGGGCACGATAAGAGAAAGCTCTGTGACCCGCAGACTTCTTATTCACCCTAGGGACACACAGTAGTCCTGCACCCTGAGAACGCAGAGCCCGGGCCAGTGCTCCTGTGGAGTATGGCGGACCTCGGTGCTGGTCAACAGTAAACGACTTTCCACTCTTGGTCAGTAAACGCTGGACTAATCGTCTGTGTGCAAATGGACCACAACCGACTTCAGTCTTGGCTAACTTATAAATGGGTATAAAGATGAAGCTTGGACAAGACCCTGCATGATGTGGGCGGGGTGAATGAAGCCTGACCATGCCCCCACATCAGCGTTATCGAACATGCTAAAGCTAACAGGCTAACGTTAGTTTGGGTGTTTTTAGGCCTATTTCAACAAACACTTTCCTGCAACATAAAATACTGACTTTTTAATGGGCTTTTGTGTCAAATATTTCTTAGTATAGTATTAAAAACACGCAGAGGGTTGTACGGCTTTGTCACATGACAACTGTAGTGTTCATTATGAATTTTCTTTGTCATTTTAACTGATGACATTTTGATATTCTGTCACTGTTTCCGTGCATAATTTCTAAACGTTATTCTTTCACGTAACAGACTTCAGCCTCTCTGACCTTTGCAGTTCAAAATGACATCTGCTGTCATCAGAGCGTTCTGTGACTAATTTACTCTGGTACCGCGCTCATTTCACAGTCTGTCATTGTGCCTCAGGCCAGGCCTTTCTCACTGCATCCCTGAAAGACCAAATAAAGCCGGCCAATTTCTGGTGGCTGATGTCATCTCCACCATTTAAATGATTGCCCTATAATCAGGCCTGTTCTGCTCTGTGATTGGGGAGGGCGGTCCGATCCGGCCTCAACGACGACTGTGGGACCGAGGGCAGAAAAAAGATGAAGGAACACATGGCTTCCTTTAAAGTCAATTTCTCTCTAAATGTAATTCATGGAAGCAGTGACTTAACTGATCATTTTTCACAGTACAGCCAGAAGTGACGTTTCAGCTCCAATAGATACTCCCATGTTTTAATGCCAATTAAATTTAGTTTATTTAACCTGTTCAAGTAACATTTCTCAGAGGGTGCAATCATTCTTTTGTTATTGAAGATAACCTGCGAATCATAAAAAAGTTGAGATGAAATGGAAAATGGCAAGAGGGGAAAAAAGTTAAAAAAACAACATTTGAATCTATTTCATTCCAGACTGTGTGGAAAAAAAAAGTTTCATGTTTTCTCTGGTCAACTTCATTTCATTTGTTAATATACATCCATTTCTGCATTTTAGGGCTAAAGCACATTCCAAAAAGTTTAGTTTATTTAAAATCATCACTTTTACAGCATTTTCTTTAGACATGTCAGGATAGATACATGTACATTTACAAGTCACTGAATATGTCTTGGACTTCATTTACATCAGTCATTAAGGTCATTTAATAGTCTGAAAGTCATATTTATCTTAATAATAATAATAATAATAATAATAACAATAATAATAATAATAATAAGTGCATACTAACGTGTTAGATTGGGTCGTGTTTATAGAAAAGTTGCATAATTTACTACCACCCTTGAAAAATGTCAGTTACCTAATTTATAATGATTTTAACTGAAAGTGCAAGAAATTAAAGTGAGAAAGTTTTGTGAATAATTGTTTGTATTTGGCATATTTAGTTAACCTTACCAGTTGTAAAACATGACAAGATATTTCCTTTGATCAGAGCTTGTCTGGTTACCAGAGACTGATTAATGGTGACAACAACATCCGTGTGTCACTGTTGGTACCTAATATCCCTAATTCCTCCAAATGTATTAGCCCTATCAACTTTCCATTTTCGCAGTTTTCACCCTTGACCCAAAATACATAAACATACCAAATGTCAAATGTCAGCTCTCCCCAGTTTGTCCGTGGTTGAAGTTAAACACACATACACAGAGGCCACTTGGCTTTTAATACATAGATGAATCAGTAAACAGATGAACACATGCTGACTTGTCCATCATGATAAAAAAGTACAACAACATCAGCTGATCTATATGTGATGTCATGATGACATCATCATGTTTACACAACTTGATGATGTAACTAACATGGTTCATAGTGTCCAATACGTTGTCTCTGTGACCCTGATATGTACAAGTCTGTTCCGTATTTACTCCATTTATGCACGTCTTCTGACGGTGGTTTGTTGTCATCACCTCCATCATCATTTTCCGTCACGGCTGCTGTGTTTGAAATCTTTACCGACACACACGGGGAACCGGGTCGGGCTGAGATGACATGAATTCCTGTTTACGTGCATCACATTTGTTTCACATTTTCTTCTGGTATCTCATATATAAGGTGAACTGTGTCTTCTGTTATCGTGTCTCTGCCACAGGTGGAGCTTTTTTTTTCTTAGTTTTACCTTTTTATGTAGCAGGTACCACTTTCAAGTCACTTTTTCTCATATTTCCTAAAATTTGCTTCAGTGAGCTTCAAAGTCTGCAGAACATACGGCACCAGCTGTCTGCACCACATCAGATAAGGAAAGCCTCCTCAGAAAACACAGAGAAAGAAAAGAAGCAGCCAGATTATCAGCGGATTCTGCAAGCTGATCTTTTAAAGTGTCAGAGAAACGCTCCTCAGTCAGCAGCAAGCTGAAGTTGCATAAATTCTACAGGCTTATTATTAAACTGTACATTGTATTTGGAAATTGGACCGTCTTCACAGAGAATGACTATGATTGCCTACAATTACTCTCTCAAATATATCCCCAGGGTGCCCCAATAAAACATAATATGGCTCGCCACAACACAAACTGCAGCCCGTCATTAAGAGCCACAGCTCCTTCTGTTCAGCGTCTCCGAGCTGCGCTTATGAAAACAGGTTTGTGCTGAATATGAGCGCAGACACACAACACAATCACACGTGTGGCCTGAACAGAGGCTGAGTGAACCCGAGGCCTCGACGGGCTCTAAATTAAGAGCCGGGTGGTTGAGTTGACGCCGACCCACAACATCATCTGTCTGTCCATCTGTCTGCAGAGAGTGTTGCTGCCGGCTGCAGCCAATAACAGCTGTCAGTACAAGAGCTGATGCAAAATCAGGCAGAAGTGTCCTATTTACGATGGAGTCCTTATTATTTTTTTCTTTGAAAATACTCATGGACTCATTCCGTCATGTAAAACTTCATGACTGAGCCTCATGTTGTCTGTGTGCTGACAGCAAAATGACAAATACAGAGTTCATATGATGCCTGTAACCTTCTTTTTTAGTCATATGATTTTGCCAAATGTATGTCCAGGTCCAGTGTGAGTAGTTAACTCCTCCCACCCTGTAAAACTATACATTACATTATGAAACTATAACTATCAAGCAGAGATGTGAGGAGTGTGTGTGTGTGTGTGTGTGTGTGTGTGTGTGTGTGTGTGTGTGTGTGTGTGTGTGTGTGTGTGTGTGTGTGTGTGTGTGTGTGTGTGTGTGTGTGTGTGTGTTTGGCACTCTGGGAGCAGTCTGGGATCACACCCAAACACTCAGTGAACGGAAGCACAAATACTGACTCTGCTTCTTTGCCATCTGATGATTTTTGCAAAGCAGATAACTTTGTTGGGATCCCTTCAGTTTTCTGTGCGTCCCAGAGGTCAGTCCACTCGACACGTTGCCGTACACCACAGCTAAAGTAGCATCATTGCTGTACGGAGCAGGACAGACGCTGAGCTTTTCCCACTGACTTCTGGTCTTTGTTGGAGACGTCTTCTGGCTCCGACATTGTCCAGTGCTTGCATGGATTTGGAATAATACCACATCTCATAGCTGTCTGAATTCATGATAATTCTGACTTTAGATGCTTCTCTGCACAGACAACCTCTGGCTAAATATTATAATGATAATTGTATAATTATAATAATTGCAATACATTATCTCATGGCTAATTGATTTCCTGGTATTGTGATTTTATGCAGTGGCATGATTGTGTAATGGAACGTGTCTCTCACACTGACAGCAGACCAAGCAGCTCATCCCACATTTCCTTATCCTCGGCCAAGTCCTGTTAACTCTTCCTGGGGGATCCTGAGCTGTTTCCAACCCAGCTGGTAAAGTTGGATGTGCCTGGAAGATCTCCCTCTTATCATATTTTCTCCTTAGAATTTTTCAGGCAAATGTACAAAAGATATATATATATATTTTTTTTTTTTCATTTTGATTCATTAACGTGGTATGTACCAGGACAAGTGATCATCATCTTCTCATCTCACTTTGGGCAATATTTCCTTACAGCTGATATCAAAAGATCTGTAAGAAGAATTCATGTTCTTGAAAGAAACAAATAATTTTTTATTTTTTTGAGCTGCAGGTTATATTATCTGTTCAAAGTTGTCTATAGGCCCTCAGGCAGAACAATGCCAGTTCTCATCCTTGGATTCCTCAGTGTGAGATGTGGATGAGAGTCCAGGACTCCTGCTGGACAGCAAAGTTGTCCATCACAGGTAACCTGCTCAGCCAGGTACCCGTTTAGTGGACAGAGACCACGCAAACAAAAGGACACGCATGAACACACAGGCAGTGTGACCAGGAACTGAACCTGTGTCTACATGATCTACCTGCACTGCATCTGTTTGAGACACTTGTTAAAAAAGAAAGGTGGTGAAATGACCCGGTTTTGATTGAGGCATTAAAAACTCCGTCCCTCACTCACTCACTCACTCACTCACTCACTCACTCACTCACTCACTCACTCACTCACTCACTCACTCACTCACTCACTCACTCACTCATGTGTTCAGAGTGTCAGTAAGATCCACTCGATTGCTCCCAGTGTGGAGCAGAAACACACTGACTGATGGTGTTTTGTTTAACCTCCTGATGCTCCTCCGGGTGTCACGTCACTTCCCTCTACTGGTGCAGCCTGGAAAGACTCTTTTCTTCATCTGACTGCTTGTTTCTTGTATCCTTCACTCTGGGGGGGGTTTATAATTATGAAAGACAAAATCAGTTCATGCTCATATATTCATTGACAATATCAATTCCAAATTCCACCATCAGGCTCGGCTGCAATTTACAAATGACAGGATTTCATGTTCAACTCAGATTCAAACCAAAGAGAGACGTCTTCCAGTGAATGCAGCTAGGTGGCAGCAGAACAGAACAGTTCATCTGACTCATCTCAGCTTTATTTATTTATATAAGACTTTAACACAGCCGCAGTTGAAAACAAAGTGCTGCACATAAAACAATTAAAAGCAATAAAATAAATAAGAACAACGGATTCATTGTTTTTAAAAGCAATTAGAAACTATAAAACAATACATAAAAGCAAACTTTAAAACACTAAAACAAAAACAGAGTCTTATGCAGAGTTAAAATCCAGGGAGTAAAAATGGTTTTAAAAATGGACAGTGAGGAGGTTTGTCTGATGTTCAGTGGTAACTCGTCCATAGTTTTGGAGCAGCAGTGGAAAATGTTCTGTCCCCTCTGAGCTTCTGTTTGGACCTCAGTACCTCCAGGAGCAGCAGGTCAGCTGACGTGAGGCACCGAGCAGGAGCGCAGGGTTGAAGGAGCTCAGAGAGGGAAGGGGGATCTTCAAATAGACTTTAAAATGCACAGGCAGCCAGTGGAGGGAGGTCAGGATGGGGGTTACGTACTCCAGTTAGGAGGCAAGTGGCAGCATTTTGCACCAGCTGGAGATGTGCGAGGGAGGACTGGCTGACTCCAAAATAGAGTGCGTTACAGTAATCCAGTCTAGATGTTATGAAGGCCTGGATCACTGTCTCAAAATGCTTTTGTTTAAGGAAAGGCTTCACTTTTGCCAGCTGCCTAGAAAGAAGCTGGACTTCACAACAGAACTAATTTGCCAATCCAATTTAAAATCACTGTCCATCTTAAAACCCAAGTTTTTGACTTTTGGCTTTACACAGTCTGCCAAAGGGCCCAAGTCAGTGGGTGAGGGTTCACGAGAGCCGCTGGGGCTAAACACCATCACTTCTGTTTTATTTTCATTAAAATTTAAAAAGTTCAAGGCCCATCCAGGCTTTGATGTCCTTGAGACATGATAGAAGTGGTGTGAAGGAGAAAGCATTTTTTTTCTTTAGTGGCACATATATCTGACTATCAGCTGCGTAACAATGAAAAGAGATGCTATGCTTTCTCAGGATGGAGCCCAGGAGCAATAAAAACAAGGAAAAAGCAGCGGCCCCAAAATGGACCCCTGTGGAACCCCATACAACAGTAACAACTGACAAAGCTGAGTCCAAACTCGAGATCAGAAAACTGCCTCACTTGCTTTGTGTGATGTAACAGATGAGCTGCTCGTGTGTTTCTGACCTGGAGGGTGAAAGTGGCCCTGACAGGAGACGTTCTCAGCGTGTGGACAAACTAATGTCCTCCCAAGATATTTGTAATGTGGCTTCGGCTCCGAGGTTTGGTGATTAACTCCAAAACCTCGTGGAAATTAAATAATATAGAAATAACCAAGAGTGTGCGCTCCTCCTTCAAATCCACGAGAAGTCACAGATTCTGATTTGTAACCCGTTATTTCCTTTTCATAACGGTTGTGAGGAGCTGCCAACACCCCGATTATTAAAGTGCTCAAGTTCAACATCTTCCAAAGAAAAGCACAGCTTGAAATATAGCTTTAAATATCCCACGTCCGCGAGCGCCGTGCCCAGCTTTAATACAGCAGGTCCAAAGGTCAGCCGCAGGAGGATGTTAGGAACTTTATAGCTTTCATACTCTTGCTTTTCTTGCTTTCTATTTTTAACACTTTCACCACATCTCATATGAGAAGTTCTTGAACTGTACCAAGAAACTGCCACTCCAGCAATTTGCTGCAATGAAAAAACATTACAAATGTGAGCAACGAAGCTGACAGTGCATCTGAATGACCGGACTGACGGCTCAATAAGCGTATCTCTGATGGATTCCGAGCTGGAGGCTATTCTGATTTAAGATTCATGAATTCAAAAGGCTGAGAGGCCTTCTGACCTCGCTGGGCTCATCGAGCGAGTCTGTGCAGCCCCAAAACACACCAACAGTCAACTCGCCGGCTTCTCTGTGCAGGTTCATTAAAGTGTTTTTGAAATTTGATCGACTATTCATTTTTAGAAAGCTTATGAAATGAGCAATCCAAAAAACAAACAAAACAAAAAACAAGTTTCCATGTTTTTTTCAAAGGTTGTTATGGCCGCCATGTTGAATTTCCAAACTTGGCGACCTTCAGAAACAAACTCATCACTTTGCTGACTTCTGGTTATTTGTGGGTTAACTTTGAGGTATGTATTTAACCAATAACAGCACCATTGTTGGTTTAACCTTTATTACAAATTCCAAGATAGATTGAATACATTTTATTTTTATAATAGACTGTTATAATATCTGGATCTGATTGGTCAGAAAAAGACACACTCTCATGGATCAGGTTCCTATGTTCCATTAGTCATTGATGTCATCCATGCATCCTCAATACCTACTTACTCAGATTAAGGGTAACAGGGGCTGGAGTCTATCCCAGCAGTCACAGGGCATGAGGCGGGTTCACCCTGGACAGGATGCCATTCTGTCACAGGGTCACACACATTCACACCTGCCACCAACTTAAAGTGTCCAATTCACCTAACGTTGTCTTAAGGCAGGCCTCTCCAACTACGGTGGCCATACGTCCGGCTTTAAGTCGGACAGTCCGGTTTTAAAAAGGCCTGTCCTCAGTCCGGCACAGCCTAGAGCTTTTGAGATAATCACTATATTGTATTTCATCTAATTGTAGATAAAGAAAAAGTAAACAGGTCAAAATAAAAATAAATCAATAAACAATAAAGAACAAAGAGGTTCCATGCAATTACACATCCCCTTTCAACATTTGTTCTAAAAGATTATTGGATGAAAGTATCTGTTAATATCTGTTATTCTGTTGGTCAACAGCTGAATGTATCCAAATTAGCCATGTGGTTAACGTCAGGTCGTGCCAGGAGATGTGAACACACCCAGTCCACATGCAGCGGTAGCAAACCATTGAAATGCCAAAACAAAATACTTTGTTTAATTCCGAATGGTTGAAAGAGTATGTATTCATCTCCAAAAGCAGAAAGGATGACTTCCATGCTTATTGCACACTGTGTGGTTGTGGACAGCGGTGGGCAGCTAATCCAATAACCAATAATTATTGAAGCTAATGTTTTTGTTAGCAGATTAGCTTTTTAGATAAGTTTTAAAACCATCATCGGTCCAACTATCTTACGATAAATTTAGCTCTGATAACATTTTTTTTTTTTTTTTTTGCTGGTAAAGTGAGCAAAGTTTAATAGTCAAAAACATTTGTAAACCCTAAAATTCACCATTTTAATCCCTGTCATGTGTTTGTGGCAGACTGGCTGACACTTGTTCATGACATCATCATTAAGTGTAAGATGTGATTGGGCAGTCAACACAGGGAGCATTGTGGGTAGTGTAGTTCAGGTTCACTTTGGATGTTACACTGTCACCGTCCACTCAACACAAACAAAATGGGTTAATTTTAACATTATTTTATTTCTTTGTGGCTGATGGGATAATTTCATCACAAAGACTCAGTGGGAGAGAGGAGATCTCATGGTGCAGCTGAGGGACTTTTCTTCACCATTTACACACCTTTTTGGATAATCAGGACAATTTATGTGGAATATTTTTCTTCAGAATTTAATGAATCCCACTGAAACTAACAGGTAAGAATTTATATTTACTACATGTTTTTTACTCTGCCAATCAATGCGTTAATGGACGTTTGTTGGTCGTTTAAGCCGCAGGATTCAAAGTGTGTGAAAACAGCAACAGCTTTTAGTTTGTAAATGATGGTGTATCTAATACTGAGATAAACTGTGACTTCTAACACTGTGTTTTACTGCTTTTGAAAGATGATGACAGTGTTTGGGGTTATATTTTTTTATTCATTCATTTTTTGTGCGTTCTTTTTGTGTTTGTGATCCTTGAATTTACCCAGAAGCCCTTGAGGTGCTTAAAGTGGTTAAAGGTTAAAGATTTATCAGAAGCCGACAGTGTAATCTGATGTGGCCACGTCCGAAGCAATACTAAAACTTATCAGTTATCTGTAATAAAGATACATTTTTGGTGAGCCCAAAACTGGATGTGGATGTAAGCAGCAAAGGTAAAGGGGGCATCGAAGCAACATTCGAACCACAGGCGCATCTTCATGTTTTTCTTTTTTCTGTGAAGCCACATCGCCCCAGAGCTTTTTAAAAGTTTATCACGCTGTAAAGTATCACCAGTCAGACAGGAGTGTCCACTCTGGAATTAAAGTTGGCCGAGAGATCTACAACGACTCTTCAACAGCTAAGGTGGTAACCTGTGGAAAAACAAAGGCTACAGCTTTGTGTTGTGTTGTTTTAAGTTTTTTATTTTTAACTGATTCCATCTGCTCAAAGTGATATTAATCAGTGAAATCACCTGGTGGAGTCAGTGGCTGCAAAGATAACCTGCACCCTCTTGGCCCTTTTGGAAGAAGTTGCCCACTCCTGGGTTACAGAGTTATTCCACGGAGCGCTGTTCCTTCCCGTTTAATCCCAAATAGCAAATACACGTTTTGAAGCATCATAGTAACTTCTTGATTCATCATTTGTCACTATTCAACAAAGTCGATATACGTAGTAGTAGTTACGGCCAACATCGGCACCAGATTTGAAATCGGGATCGAAATTTTGAGCTGTTCAAAAATTTTATCCAGATTTTTGACATTGCTGATGGTACGTAGTAACTTCGGGGTATTCGTAGTCTTAATGGCTTCAGTCATATTTGAACGTCTTTAAATGGGGGATTCATAGTGACTTGAAATGTGTTCGATCGTACTCCATCGGGGTAAAAATTTGAAGCCGAAGCAACATTTTTTGCGGTTGTTGATGATGTCTGGCTGAAGGAGCACAACTCCTTTCTTTTGTTTTTGGGCGGATTGCCAGGTCTGCACTTTATGACTCAGCCTGTTAGGAGGCGAGCTGGATTCAGCCGTTTCATCCCGTTTTTGGATTATGGGTGATGGATGTAGAACAGCGCCACATGGAATCGTCCTGTTACAGAGAATTGTCTGTTCGTGTTCTCTTCAAAGACAGTTACAGAGAAATCAAATCACACCAGTCACAGAACTGACTTTATTCAGAAAAAAAAAAAAAACCTGACAGTTTCATTCTAAAACAATTAAAGCTCTTTGTAATTAACTGTGAACTGAACAAATGGTCTTGATGAAGCACAACAGGATGAACGTCTGGAGTGTCTCCTGTTCACACTTTATCACATCAAGAATTTTCACAACAGATTTAAAAAAGAGAAAAAAGTGTTCACTTTTCATGTTGTCAAATGACAACATGATGATGAGAAAACCTGAGCAGGAGTGTTTGTGCTGTTAAAATCACACACTTTTCTGCAGCGATGCAAGCTGAAAAGTGTTTAACACGTCGGCACCTTTAAAACTGATTTGTCCAACTGTCACCGTGGCAACAGTCAAATCTGATCTTGGCTTCAGCGACTAGCAGCAGATGGGTTTATACGAACAGATGAAGGGGCGAAGTAACTCGCACTGCTGTTGACTGCTCCAGCCCTTGTTACCTGCAAGGGAACATCAACAACACAGAGTCAACATGGATTCTGACGGGCGTTCAGGTGGACATTTAAAAGAAACAAACAGGACATGCTGGACATTGGCTTCCCTCTTCTTCAGCAACATCTTATACTTGTTCGTATGTGGTAACACCTTCTGCCTTGGGTCATGTGTTGGAGTTTAGATTGTATCTCCAACCCCAACGACAGAAGCCTCGGCCAGTTGTTTGGGTGTCTTGGTGGCTTCCCTCACGAGTCTCCGTCCACTCAGTTTTTGAGAACTGCCCATCTGACACATTTTTGAGTACCATACAGCACTGGTTGTATTTCTTCAAAACATCCAAAACATGTTCAGTGACTTTAGTTATTGAGTTATTGATTCAAGTTATTGAGTAAAATAATGATTGATGTCAATGATGTTTTAGACCCCCGTCACACACAGAGCGAATGAGGCTGAATTAAAAAGTCGACCCACAATCGGGAAGCATCGAGGTGCAGTCTAAACAGTCGGGGCCATTCACGCCAAATGTTCTGCTCATGTTCAAAACAGTCTTGGCACAGTCGAAGTGGAACAATCATCATACGCCAGTCGATGTGCCGTCTGACCGCAGTCTAAACAATCGGCAGAAACAGCATTTGTGACATTCTGATTGCATTTGGGGGACGTTTGGCACGTTTCTGCCCTGGCTGAATAGATTCTGTGGACCACAATCGTACAGCTTGTGAGTGCATTCTTATTGTTCTCACTGCATCCTGGCAGCTGTCCAGGTACTCTTACTGTGTACCACCTACATTTCTACTGCATTCGGAGACTTGTGCATGAATCAGGTCGGAGCACAGTCTGGGTGTTTGGACGGCTGTCCTTCGCAGTTCTTATTCCCTCCTGGATGTGGCACGAATATTGTGTTTTTTTACATTCTGCCTGATTCAGCTTGGTTCGTGTGCATTCGTACTGTGTGTGACGGGGGTCTAAGACATTTTCACGGACTTGGAAATGTTCATGTATCCATCTCCTGACTTGTCTCAACAAAACTGGCTGTAAAAGGGACTATTTAATTAGTATATTTAGGATAAATTGTCCCTATGCAAACTTATTTTGGAATGTGTTGCAGGCATTAAATTGGAAATTGGAATGTGTTGCAGGGGAGGTGATGGTCTAGTGGTTAAGGTGTTGGGCTTGAGTCCAGAAGACCATGGGTTCAAATCCCTGTACTGGAAAGGCCTTTAATCCCCTATTGCTCCCGGTGTGTAGTGAGCACCTTGTATGGCAGCACCCTGACATTGGGGTAAATGTGAGGCATAATTGTAAAGCGCTTTGAGCGTCTGATGCAGATGGAAAAGCACGATATAAATGCAGTCCATTAAATGCCGGAGTGGATATAGAAACACAAAAATTAAATATCTCGGGTTTATGCTGTCAGCAGTGAAACAGAAGTCAAAGTAAATGTCAGAATCAGTCTGGGGTTTTCTTTCTTTTTTTGCATTTTCCAATTTGTCTCAACTCTCTCTGATGTGTGGATGTATTCTGGATAGACGCTCTCACCGTCACTGTTCAGGTACAGGCACTCGTAGTAGTAACTGTTGCTGCCGTCCCAGTTGTTGTAGTCGAATACCGTCCCGTCGGCCCACCTCCAGTGGCTCTGGAAAAGCGGAAAAGAGGAACTCCAGTTACCCAAACAACCTGCTGTTTCCCATTCACTGGGATAATTTGTACTACAGTTAGCGAACGTCTGTGCACGAGTGCAAATGTAAAATGTGAGGTTACAGTATGTTCAGATTCTGTGAGTATTTTCATTCCTGTCACAAATTTCCATTTTAATTTACAGTACGCTACGGGCAGCTAGCGTTGTGCGGCACGCCCACTGTAACACACAACCGTTTGTAACTGAAATGGAAATTCTGTATAAAACAAAATAAAATCCAAGTCCAGTAAATTAATTCTTAGGGCTTCTTCTATGTTTGTTGGAGTTGTCGCTGCAGATTTGGGGTCCACGTGTGGAAGCAGAGATGTTCTGTTTGGAGGCAGGTGCAGCACCTCCGTGTGCAACCACATACTTGTTACTGTCTGACGCAGCCTACGCAGTACTCAGCTCTTCCTGCCATCTATAGTCACCAAAATGAAATATCATTAAATAATTTTATTATATTTGGTTTCTCATAGAATTTTTCTGGCAACCACAGCTGCTTACTACAGGTTAACAGTACTACTGCATGCCACAGTAGGCACACTGTAGAGCTGCCAGTAGGATCCTGTAAATTAAAATGGAAGTTTGTTACTGTGCAGGTTTACTTTCTTTCTCCTTTCATCTTTGCATCAATCTTACCTGGAATCTGTATCCTGCGATCCAGGCGGTTAGAAAACCAGCCTTCCAGGTTAACTGCTGCAGGAAGCTGTATTCCTTTTGACTGTGGACTGAAGCCAGAGTGGAACTCAAATTCTCACAGTAGAACTGGTGAGACAGTAGACATGAACATCAACCCAGGAATGCATTCGGATGGTACTGGATGATAAATCTTTGTGTCTTCTGCTAGGATTTTAACACTAGACCAGAGCTCTACCTGGTTATCCTCACCAGGCGAGCCAGTAGGAACACGTTAAAGTTTGGATTTCACATTTCTAAATATATCCCGACCACTTGGGACCTCATCCTCACCTCACAGTCGCTGTTACACATTAATGGTGCCTGTACAAGGAGCCACACATCTCTGCGACTTTCAACACCTGACTTCCCACTCACCAGACCAACGCTCTACCAGCTCAGTCAAAGGGGCAACCACACTATTCACACTGGGAGGAGCCTATTACCTCCATCAATCTGGATGCCATCTTGCTGATGTATACTCAACAAAAATATAAACGCAACACTTTTGGTTTTGCTCCCATTTTGTATGAGATGAACTCAAAGATCTAAAACTTTTTCCACATACACAATATCACCATTTCCCTCAAATATTGTTCACAAACCAGTCTAAATCTGTGATAGTGAGCACTTCTCCTTTGCTGAGATAATCCATCCCACCTCACAGGTGTGCCATATCAAGATGCTGATTAGACACCATGATTAGTGCACAGGTGTGCCTTAGACTGCCCACAATAAAAGGCCACTCTGAAAGGTGCAGTTTTATCACACAGCACAATGCCACAGATGTCGCAAGATTTGAGGGAGCGTGCAATTGGCATGCTGACAGCAGGAATGTCAACCAGAGCTGTTGCTCGTGTATTGAATGTTCATGTCTCTACCATAAGCCGTCTCCAAAGGCGTTTCAGAGAATTTGGCAGTACATCCAACCAGCCTCACAACCACAGACCACGTGTAACCACACCAGCCCAGGACCTCCACATCCAGCATGTTCACCTCCAAGATCGTCTGAGACCAGCCACTCGGACAGCTGCTGAAACAATCGGTTTGCATAACCAAAGAATTTCTGCACAAACTGTCAGAAACCGTCTCAGGGAAGCTCATCTGCATGCTCGTTGTCCTCATCGGGGTCTCGACCTGACACCAGTTCGTCGTCGTAACCGACTTGAGTGGGCAAATGCTCACATTCGCTGGCATTTGGCACATTGGAGAGGTGTTCTCTTCACAGATGAATCCCGGTTCACACTGTCCAGGGCAGATGGCAGACAGCGTGTGTGGCGTCATGTGGGTGAGCGGTTTTCTGATGTCAGTGTTGTGGATCGAGTGGCCCATGGTGGCGGTGGGGTTATGGTATGGGCAGGCGTCTGTTATGGACAAAGAACACAGGTGCATTTTATTGATGGCATTTTGAATGCACAGAGATACCGTGACGAGATCCTGAGGCCCATTGTTGTGTCATACATCCAAGAACATCACCTCATGTTGCAGCAGGATAATGCACGGCCCCATGTTGCAAGGATCTGTACACAATTCTTGGAAGCTGAAAATGTCCCAGTTCTTGCATGGCCGGCATACTCACCGGACATGTCACCCATTGAGCATGTTTGGGATGCTCTGGACCGGCGTATACGACAGCGTGTACCAGTTCCTGCCAATATCCAGCAACTTCGCACAGCCATTGAAGAGGAGTGGACCAACATTCCACAGGCCACAATTGACAACCTGATCAACTCTATGCGAAGGAGATGTGTTGCACTGCATGAGGCAAATGGTGGTTACACCAGATACTGACTGGTATCCCCCCCAATAAAACAAAACTGCACCTTTCAGAGTGGCCTTTTATTGTGGGCAGTCTAAGGCACACCTGTGCACTAATCATGGTGTCTAATCAGCATCTTGGTATGGCACACCTGTGAGGTGGGATGGATTATCTCAGCAAAGGAGAAGTGCTCACTATCACAGATTTAGACTGGTTTGTGAACAATATTTGAGGGAAATGGTGATATTGTGTATTTGGAAAAGTTTTAGATCTTTGAGTTCATCTCATACAAAATGGGAGCAAAACCAAAAGTGTTGCGTTTATATTTTTGTTGAGTGTAAGTGACTATAAAGAACTATAAAGTCATTGTTTCATGTACCGCTGCGTTATTCCAGGCGTAACTTAAGTTGACCAAGTGAAAGCAGTTGTCCTCATATGAGTGCCATCCTTGTCGACAACGTGGAGATAGCGCTGAGGAAAACAAACAAACAAAAAAGGATTAAATGGAAAATTCACAAAACAGCTGGCAGCAGTGTGTCATTTTCTAACTTTCAGCCCGAAATTGCAAAAAAATTACATTAAGCATCTCTTGTTGCCAAACTGGTTCTGTACAGTTTGGGGGGGGGGGGGGGGGTATTTAAGTCATAGCACTGATCAAAGCCATAAATTTTATACAACTTTTGATTTTAGTTTACTTTTAATTCATTCACATTGCAAGTTGAAATGTCATTCAGTCACTTTGTCACTGCTTGCGCTTGAACTCACAGCATCCCTACATTCATGTACATATGTATCATATACACTGAGACAGGCTCTAGAACAGATTCTTGGGTTGCCTGACCACACCTCATTTGAACACAAACATGCTCACTTGTGATTTAAAAGGACATTTCAACTTATTTCATTTATACAGCACCAAATCACAACAAAACTGCCTCAAGGTGCTTCACACAAGTAAAGTCTAACCTTACCAACCCCCAGAGCAAGAACACAGGTGACAGTGGTAAGAAAAAAACTCCCTCTGATGATTTGAGGAAGAAACTAGACTCAAAGGGGTGACCCTCTGCTTAGGCCATTCTAACAGTTACACAGTTTTTACAAAGTTTTACGAAGCTGAAGAAAGAGAAAACAGTCAATCAAAACAACATGACATGATAACAAAACAATATGTATTCAATGAAAATTCTACGCAGGTGGTTATGCCACAGGCAGGGGTCATCCAGCGGTCCTCATGCCGTCAGTGGGCCTGTTTCCACTGCAATGTTCATTCCAAAGGCAGACTGCAGTATGCTGCACCAGCTGCAGGCGTGGCATCTTGCAGTCAGTTCGGCACCCTGTGTTCAGTAGCCGTCCCGCTATCCGTGCCTCAGACAGAGAGAAAAAAAGAGCTGAAACATTCTTCTGGAAAAACAACACTGAATGTATAATTCATCAGCAGTAAATCAACACTAAGTTGCCTAAGCTTCACTAACAGACCCAGAATTTAGATAAAGTTGAGGCTGAGACCTTTTCCATTACTAATCAAACAACTTTAAAGGTATAAGAAACATAGTTCCATACTATGCCAGTATGCTAGCCGTACAAAAGGGAAAATATGTTGTGAAAGTGTAGGAACACGGACCCACAACAGGGGGCGCAAATGAACGGACAATGGAGAAGATAAATAACAAGTTTTACTATTGTGAAACGAGCACAACCAATACAACAATCATCAATTTGGGGTTAAGCCGAATTCTGCTGGTGTCGTGTGGGCAGGCTCGAAGGTAGGAGACGTCCGTCCAAGTCGAACCGGAACCATCCAGATCTCCTCTGCCACCGAACCCTGGAAGTACTGGAACCGCCAAGTCCCGAATTCCCAGGTGGCCACTGCCTCCGCTCGTCGGATCTGGTACTGCTGGCAAGAGAGAGCAACAAACACACAGGTGTGGATGCGGCTGCACCCAATAACACGGAGAGGGGAGAAGCCGCCTCCACCTCTCGTCACAAAAAAAGCAGGAAGGTGAGTACTTATCTAATCACTCGGCCTGCGGTGGTCAGCTGTCCTGAAAGGTTTAACAAGTGTTATCAATTAACACAGAATATGCTGCAGAGAATGTTACCTCTATCTCAAGGCGATATCTCGGCACTGAGGTGGAGACGCCGTCCTGCTGATATACCTCCGTGCTGAGTGGAACAGCTGTGTCCAGTGATGGGTGACAGCTGTCACCCTGGCTGCTCTCGTGAGGCGGCAGCGCCCTCTGGTGCCTGGAGCCCGCACTCCAGGCAGGGCGCCCTCTGGTGGTGGTGGGCCAGCAGTACCTCCTCTTCAGCGGCCCACACAACAAAATAAGTGCGTCTCAAGTATGGACTTCAAACTCTCCACAGAATCTGACTGTTTTATCTCCATAGGGAGATCATTCCACAGAACAGGGGCACGATAAGAGAAAGCTCTGTGATCCACAGACTTTTTATTCACTCGAGGGACACACAGTAGTCCTGAACCATGAGAACGCAGAGCCCAGGCCGGTACGTAAGGTTTAATTAGATCAGCTAAGTAGGGAGGTGCCAGTCCATGAACAATTTTATAGACTAGAAGCAGAACCTTAAAATCTGATCTCACTGGGACAGGAAGCCAGTGAAGGGACGCCAAAATGGGTGTAATGTGGTCAAAGTTTCTACTTCCTGTCAAAACTCTGGCAGCAGCAATTTGAAGCAATTGCAGAGCCCTAATGCTAGACTGTGGTAAATCAGAAAATAGAACATTGCAGTAGTCCAATCTAGAAGAGACAAACACATGGATCAGGGTCTCAGCATCAGCCATAGACAGGATGGGACGAATCTTCACTATATTTTGCAGGTGGAAGACAGCAGCCCTAGTAATGTCTCTTGTGATTTAAAGAACATCTGTCCTGGCTGTGAAAATGGGTTTTATGATTGAAAATTACTGTTTTTTTTAATGTACTTTTATATGCTTTTTTGTATTGTAGGTGTTTCTGTTGTTCAGTGTTTTGACTGAATGTGTGATTATAAATAAAGTTATTCTTGCTGACTGGGATGTTGCACGGCGCTGTGCTCTGTGAGACAGTGCACTCTGACACTGTGCTCTCAGCTCTCTGGACGACCAACAGACAGCTGAGCCAGTTCAGGCTGTGGTTTCTATTTTTGAAACATATAATATCTGGCTTTTATTTTCATATTACAGAATTTGTACTTTGTTGGAACAGCACCCCCGCATGTCTCATGAGTTAAGCAGAGATAAACAGATCAGTGTTGGGCTGTGAAAGAGGCGTGTCCTCTCTGAATGTCATCTGGTTCCTTAAAAATATAAATTTGTAAAGTATTGGTCTGAGCACTGGGGTGACATTTAATATGTTTTATGAAAGTTGATGAATTAGTTTTAAACCTGTAGATGAAAATATCAACATCTTGGTGATGTAACACTGTAATTGTCACCAATAATAATAATAATAATAATAATAATAATAATAATAATAATATGAGAGAGGAGGATCCACTCATTTGTTACCTTTACATGAAGGCACTTGCTTTACAGCTGCAGGTTTTGGGTCTGCTAAAAGAGCACAAGCCACAGTGGGATTAATACATGGATTTTTAAAATAAGTGATATATTCTAAAACTCAGTACCACATATGGTCATTAGTTCTTCTGAAAAGGCCTGAAGTGGAGCATTCTCCTTCAGTTGGTACAATCATCTGTGTCACCTGAACAGTATGAATCTAAAGAGTCACTTTGAGACCATTTTCTCTCATCTAATTGACAAAACTCAGATACACTCAACAAAAATATAAATGCAACACTTTTGGTTTTGCTCCCATTTTGTATGAGATGAACTCAAAGATCTAAAACTTTTTCCACATACACAATATCACCATTTCCCTCAAATATTGTTCACAAACCAGTCTAAATCTGTGATAGTGAGCACTTCTCCTTTGCTGAGATAATCCATCCCACCTCACAGGTGTGCCATACCAAGATGCTGATTCGACACCATGATTAGTGCACAGGTGTGCCTTAGACTGCCCACAATAAAAGGCCACTCTGAAAGGTGCAGTTTTATCACACAGCACAATGCCACAGATGTCGCAAGATTTGAGGGAGCGTGCAATTGGCATGCTGACAGCAGGAATGTCAACCAGAGCTGTTGCTCGTGTACTGAATGTTCATTTCCCTCCCATAAGCCGTCTCCAAAGGCGTTTCAGAGAATTTGGCAGTACATCCAACCAGCCTCACAACCGCAGACCACGTGTAATCACACCAGCCCAGGACCTCCACATCCAGCATGTTCACCTCCAAGATCGTCTGAGACCAGCCACTCGGACAGCTGCTGGAACAATCGGTTTGCATAACCAAAGAATTTCTGCACAAACTGTCAGAAACCGTCTCAGGGAAGCTCATCTGCATGCTCGTCGTCCTCATCGGGGTCTCGACCTGACTCCAGTTCGTCGTCGTAACCGACTTGAGTGGGCAAATGCTCACATTTGCTGGCGTTTGGCATGTTGGAGAGGTGTTCTCTTCACGGATGAATCCCAGTTCACACTGTTCAGGGCAGATGGCAGACAGCGTGTGTGGTGTCGTGTGGGTGAGCGGTTTTCTGATGTCAATGTTGTGGATCGAGTGGCCCATGGTGGCGATGGGGTTATGGTATGGGCAGGCGTCTGTTATGGACGAAGAACACAGGTGCATTTTATTGATGGCATTTTGAATGCACAGAGATACCGTGACGAGATCCTGAGGCCCATTGTTGTGCCATACATCCAAGAACATCACCTCATGTTGCAGCAGGATAATGCACGGCCCCATGTTGCAAGGATCTGTACACAATTCTTGGAAGCTGAAAATATCCCAGTTCTTGCATGGCCGGCATACTCACCAGACATGTCACCCACTGAGCATGTTTGGGATGCTCTGGACCGGCGTATACGACAGCGTGTACCAGTTCCTGCCAATATCCAGCAACTTTGCACAGCCATTGGACCAACATTCCACAGGCCACAATTGACAACCTGATCAACTCTATGCAAAGGAGATGTGTTGCACTGCATGAGGCAAATGGTGGTCACACCAGATACTGACTGGTATCCCCCCCAATAAAACAAAACTGCACCTTTCAGAGTGGCCTTTTATTGTGGGCAGTCTAAGGCACACCTGTGCACTAATCATGGTGTCTAATCAGCATCTTGATATGGCACACCTGTTAGGTGGGATGGATTATCTCAGCAAAGGAGAAGTGCTCACTATCACTGATTTAGACTGGTTTGTGAACAATATTTGAGGGAAATGGTGATATTGTGTATGTGGAAAAAGTTTTAGATCTTTGAGTTCATCTCATACAAAATGGGAGCAAAACCAAAAG
Source organism: Thalassophryne amazonica (assembly GCF_902500255.1). Taxonomy (NCBI): domain Eukaryota; kingdom Metazoa; phylum Chordata; class Actinopteri; order Batrachoidiformes; family Batrachoididae; genus Thalassophryne; species Thalassophryne amazonica. The sequence goes on from NC_047122.1 coordinate 66,990,863, forward strand.
TGTTGCGTTTATATTTTTGTTGAGTGTATGTGTGGGTATTATATGGTGGTGTGTGTGTGTGTGTGTATGTGTGTCTGCATATGACTGGTCTGTCGCTTAGCAACACTAACCACTGCAACTCTTCTGTACATAGCTACCTTGACACAAAACCCTCCCCAAAACTCCAGTTTCCTTCCTTCCTGTCTACAATGCCAAAATACTTAGCAAAGATTAACTCCTAAAGTTAATTAGATAAAAAGTATTGATCAGTCAGACTCAAAGTACACTGAGAAAGACAAATGCTGCATTTGCACATAATGACGGCAAGTCACGAATGCCACAAAGTATACATTTTTGGCCGCTGAGGCGTAGGTGTCCTCAGGAACTGCTGCAACCTGTTACCACATGTTATGATTAATAGCACGTGTTGCTGGAGAATTATCAGGAACCATTACGCATGGTCAAGAATAATGTTCCATGCTGTTGCGTGCTATTGCACGTAACAGCACAGCGATATGTTCTGTAACATGGTGAATGAGGCAAGCTGTCTCCACACACACCCCCATATTCATCCTACCATCAGTTGCTGAATGATTCAGATTGCTCCAGTTTGCTCCTCAAAATCCACAGCAGAAGAACTTTGTGACTGCATACTTAGAGGAGGAGGAGACTGAGAGAGCCAGATGTGTGGCTCCAGGCGGCTCTCGTCTCGCTTGTTTTCCCAAACATCAGGCAGCAGCAGGTGGAACACCTGCAGGAGCATGCTAATGAGCATTGGAATAAAACTTTTAGTTGACTTGGCGTCACTGTCCTTCGTCAACAAACTGCAGCAATGAAAATGAATGCGGTGCAGCAGGGTTTAATTGTGTGCATGTCCGAGAAGAACGCTGTCATGCTCTATTAAGGATCACCACTAATCAAGACGGATCAACACGCTCAGTTGCAACCTCCACGACATGAGGTGAAATGAGGGTGGTGTGTGACATTTGTGGAAGATTTTTTGACAGCCAAAAACATGCTCCACGAAAATCATGAATGTCATGCACCAACACACACTATTAAGAAACCTATTCAAATGCGTTAATTCACGTTAAGAATGTCAGGGATGTGCCAAGAATGATGCAAATATGACATTTGTAACGCATCCTGCCTATGTGTAAAAGCAGCATAAGGACTGAGGCTTTACTGTGACTCCATTTTCCTGTGAGTTTACTCAAGGTTTGAATCAAAGACAAAGCATTTGTTACCAAGCAGCCACCCCCCCACCTGACACACACAGTCATGCGATGTCAAAGGCAAAGTGATCACAGATGTCTGCAAGATCTCACACCCTGCTAGTATTCAATAAAACAGACTAACCTGGGACAGAAGCGTCAGCAGTCTCCTCTGATGATACAAGAAAAGAATCATTAGAAAAATAATGTATTATTTAAAGTATCTAAAAACATTCTTAAATTTTTTGTGATATTTTCACAAGTGCCACTATACGACACTCAAACTGACGTGAGGCTGGATGTTCCACTTCCTCCTGTTTATCGTGTGTCCCTGGAAATAATCACACCACTATGAAGAGATTTTAAAAGTCTGAAGAAGAGCCACCTGTGAGTGCTTCCATTTATCTGTAGCCTAAAAACACGGCCTTGATGTGCTGATGATAGAGATCTGCTTAAAAATGTTGTTTTTGGTTCAGGTGAAGATGGGTAATGAAGCACAGCTCCGAAGGTCCCTAGTTAAAGTTATGCATCATGGAATTATTTGCACATTAAGTTCTCTAAGTATCTGTGTGCAGAGCAGCAACAAGAGAACATTAGCTGATATTTTTCATACAAAATCCTCTTTCAGCTTCAGTTAGTCACATTGTCTGACTAAATACTGTTATTGATATAAATTTTTAAATTGTAAAGAATATTGTAAAACTCTTTATATTGCTAATCTATAAAGAATGAATACTTATTGCTTTCAAATGTAAAGAATAAATATTGTTAAAGTGAAGAGAATAACTAGGTATTGCTGATATATATCTTTAAAGTCCAAAGAATACTTTAAAAGTGAAAAGAATAACTACCGTTGTTACTGTTGTAAATCTTTAAATTTGAATGAATAAATATTTTTAAAGTGTAAAGAATAAATACAGTTGCTGAAGATATACGTAAATCTTTAAAGTCTAAGGAATAATCCAACTCTTAAGGATATATGTTTTTAAATTGTAACTAATAAATACTGTTACTGCTGATATAAATATTTAAAGTCTAAAGAATAACTGTTAAAATTTAACAAATAAATACTCTTAAGGATATATGTTCTTAAATTATAATTAATACATACCGTTATTGCTGATATAAATGTAAAGTGAAAAAAGGAAATATTATCCAACTCTTAAGGATATATGTTCTTAAATTGTAATGAATAAATACCGTTATTGCTGATATAAATATTTAAAGTCTAAAGAATACTTTAAAAGTGAAAAGAATAACTACTGTTACTACTGTTGTAAATTTTTAAATTTGAATAAATAAATATTTTTACAGTGTAAAGAATAAATACTGTTGTTGCTGATATCCTCTCCTGTGGAACCAGCTCCCAATTCAGATCAGGGAGACAGACACCCTCTCTACTTTTAAGATTAGGTTTAAAACTTTCCTTTTTGCTAACGCTTATAGTTAGGGCTGGATCAGGTGACCCTGAACCATCCCTTAGTTATGCTGCTATAGACTTAGACTGCTGGGGGGTTCCCATGATGCACTGAGTGTTTCTTTCTCTTTTTGCTCTGTATGCACCACTCTGCATTTAATCATTAGTGATCGATCTCTGCTCCCCTCCACAGCATGTCTTTTTCCTGGTTCTCTCCCTCAGCCCCAACCAGTCCCAGCAGAAGACTGCCCCTCCCTGAGCCTGGTTCTGCTGGAGGTTTCTTCCTGTTAAAAGGGAGTTTTTCCTTCCCACTGTCGCCAAGTGCTTGCTCACAGGTGGTCGTTTTGACCGTTGGGGTTTTTCCGTAATTATTGTATGGCCTTGCCTTACAATATAAAGCGCCTTGGGGCAACTGTTGTGATTTGGCGCTATATAAATAAAATTGATTGATTGATTGATTGATATAAATGTAAAGTGTAAAAAAGAAATACTGTCCAACTCTTAAGGATATATGTTTTTAAATGGTAACTAATAAATAGTTATTGCTGATATAAACATTTAAAGTCTAAAGAATACTTAGTTAAAATTTAACAAATAAATACTCTTAAGGATATATGTTCTTAAATTGTAATTAATAAATACTGTTATTGCTGATATAAGTGTAAAGTGAAAAAAGGAAATATCCTACGCTTAAGGATATATTTTTCTTAAATTGTAATGAATAAATAGTTATTGCTGATATAAATATTTAAAGTGTAAAGAATAATTATTTTTAAAGTTTAACAAATAAATACTCTTTAAAGTGTAAAGAATAAATAAATACTGCTGAACTATAAATAATACACACTGGTCTTGTACAACAGGATACTCAGTAAAATTTTACAGGCACTCACCGACGTCTTGTGTGTTTAATTGTGCAGCACCTTCTGCAGGAACATCTGAAGGTGAGGAATAAAGACATGTCATTAATGTGTAATATATACATATGTGTGTGTGTTTGTGTGTGTGTGTTAAAAGTGAAAAAGCTTTTTTGTGTTTTAATTATTTTTATAGGTTGTATACACACTGCACAGTAAAACCAGTGTAAACTAACGCTGACAGTGTAGAATTTATGTGGAAATGATTGTTGTACAAAACCTTCAGATATCTCGCTGAGATAGATGAGGCCTGGAGGCACTTTGAAGCAGAAATGAGGTGGTAATCAGTGAACCGCGGCTAATGACGCATGTGCAGTGAAGGCAGGGCGGACTGATTTTTTTGATGGGGGGGATCATTCGGTGGGCGATACCGGGTCTTGAAAGTAAACCTGCAGGTGATGTCACGTAGGGTTTGTCCGGTGTATGTGTGCAGTCTGCGGTGCAAAGGGGACGTCACCTGTCATTCCCTCAGAATTAATTGTACAATATTTCCATGAGATAATGGAGCTGTCAGAGTGGACGACCTGACAGCTGGCAACGCTTGTCACTGTCAGATGTGGTGCGTCTATCTGTTGCACCATTTATATAAATAAAATACACCGTGCTGGATACTCGAGCAGGTTTGTGCAGGTCTTGTCTGTTCCAGCTTCACTGTCACTACACCTACACCTCGTTTTTCGACCAGTGTTCCTGTGGATGTGCAGACGAGCACCGTTATATTTGTAGTTTTCACGGCTCGAACACACATCTGTTAAATACAAAATTAATCTGGTGGAATCTAGCAGTGATATGTGCGCCGTGCGCTGCACCGGGTGTAACTTATGTTGAAAGACTGATTCAGGGTCAGTTTACCTGCTGCAGCACTGACACAGAGTCCAAAACACACAAACCACACAAGCAGTTGAATCTTCATCATGATGATCGTCTGGAAAAAAGCCTTTAATGTGACTATTACAAGCAAGAAATAATTCAGTATTTTTTCTGAAAACTAACACAGCAAGCATTAACAAAACTGAGCTGTTTTATTTAAACATACACATTATTAGCAAAGCTGTGACTGAATTTTATGGAATCAAACTTTCGGTTCCACAGACATTTGAGGAATTTTAAAGCAGGACTAAGATGAGTTTGTGATTCTTACCTTATTCAAAGTGTTGGGCAGGTGTGACCTTCCTGCTCTTTATAGTTATTTGTCTGTAAGAATCACGTGAGCTGATGTATCAACAAGGTCACTGATAAAAGCAATAAAGATGAATTACCACAAGTGATGTGGTTTCTGTAAATTTTATTCATCACTTTTAAACTACAACCTCAAATCAGATAAAGTTCACATAACATGGAAAATTAAAAAAAAAAAAAAAAAAAACCCTGCAGTGATTCTTACATTTACTTTGAACTTTTAATTGCAGACAGCAGGAATCAAAGATGTTTCATGTGTTCAACCTCATTACATTTGGTAAAGTACATCCATTCCTGCATTTAAGACCTGCGACAGATAACACCACAAATAAATAAATAAAATTTAACAAAATTACAATGGGGCCATTAAGAACAAGTAAGGAAGTTATAAATAAATGAGGAGGAGCAGAGGATCTCAATTTGTCACCAAATAAATGAAGAAACTTACTAAAATGGCCAAAAACAACACAAATATTATAAGGGATTTGCATTTTCTTCCTCAAAAAATGCAGAATATCACAAAGAAATTCAAGGAGTGTAGAGGAATTTCAAAGGTCAAGGGTGTGAGCCTAAACTGAACACCCATAGCCTCTGATCCCTCAAACAGCACTGCATCAAGAACCATCATTAATCAATAACTGATTGATTTGGGAATCCTACGTCAAGCACGACCATATGGAGTTAAAGTCACACATTTGACTCCAAACTTTACTGTGCAATAAAGAAGCCTTATGTTAACTTGTAGAGAAGCAGTGTTGTCGTCTCTGGTCTCCAGAGCATCTGAGTGGAACAGTTACACAGCGGACACGTGTACTGTACCCAAATCAGTGTCAGAGATCCTTTTTTTTTTTGTATTTTTCAATGAAATGGAAACCATGTGTTTTGGATAAATGACAAATGCACCATACGGCTGTTATCAGCAAAGAGTCCAAAAGCCAGGGTCTGTCCGGTACAGGGCTCGGACTCTGAATAAGTGAAATCAGTGTGCCATAAATGCTGCACAATATTCTCATTTACAACGTGCAATCACATTTAGCAGGAATTTACTGTCACAGTCCTTTGAAGTGATCCGGGAATAAAAACAGAAATTCCTCATTCTACAAGAAGTATTGAACTTGTCAAATGTCCTGACAGGTTTTAACGATGTCTGCTTATCTGCTTGAGCACACCAATCAATAGTGTTGTGCAAAGGTTGTCAGCACATTTATCATTTCCCCACAAACTTTTAAATCAAATGGAGACTAATGAGGGAAGCCAACAAGTCACCCAGATGGCACCGAAGGAGTTTGAGTCCATTCAATTCCAATTAAATTGACTTATATCACAGCAAATCCCAACAAAACTGCCTGAAGGTGCCTCACATCCCTGGTTCTCAAGACCAGGCACCTAAGTGGCTCTACTCTTTTCTACTCTTCTATTTTACTCTTCCTTTTTAGATATTTAGATATACCTTAGTATACTAGCATAGTTCCACCTTAGAATTGGAATATAATATATAAGATATACCTTACTGAATTTTCATGGGTCAGGCCCAACCTCACAGGTGGCACGGTGGATTAGTGGTTAGCACTGTTGCCTCACAGCAAGAAGGTCATGGGATCACTTCCCGCCCTTTCTGTGTGGACTTCACATGTTCTTCCCGTGTCTGTGGATTTCCTCTGGGCACGCTGGTTTCCTCCCACAATCAAAAACATGCTGCAGAACATCTACCAGGGACAACAGATGGAAATGAGTCGATTTGTATAATCTGACTTGTTTACTTCACTGTATGATGATAAAAGTGCACTGTCCCTTCACCAGCAAATACCCTACCAACCCGCCCAAGCAAGTACATGCCAACAGTGGTTAAAAACTCCCTCTGTGACTTTTGAGGAAGAAACCCCAAGCAGATCAGACTCAGAGGAGCCACTGCTCAGACCACTCTACCAATTAACGGAGACAAAACACTCACACACGCACACACACACAGGGTACAAGTACAGAGGGTACAGGCAGCTGAACGAACCCATAGCTGAGACTGTTGTTTACACAAATTAAAATGTGGGGAAAGAGGGTGACTCAGACTCAAAGACTTCAAAGACTCAGACTGTTTTATCTGAGCAGGCAGAATGTTCCATATTACTAGGGGAGCTACGACCACTACCTTTGCACCCACCCCCCAGGACTAAACAAAACCAACTTCTTTAGGTTCCTTAGATGACCCCAAAACAAAATCAGGATATCCTCAAAAATAAAAACTGGCCTCAAGCCAGTGATCCAAGATGGCGTCCAAGATGGCTGCCAAAATAGGGTTTTTTCACTAAAACACCTTTAAACAACATATAAACAACTTCCTACTATGTATTTTAATGATAAGGGTCTATTGGTGGGCAGTTTGAATCTTAAACCCATGAATGAATTTAGTTTAGGCACAAATGAGTTTGCTGTGACCTGCAATGGTCTTACCATCGAATCTCTGTGATATTTAAGTTGTTTAAAGGTGTTTTAGTGAAAAAAAACTGTCTTGGCAGCCATCTTGGATAACTGGCTTGAGGCCAGTTCTTATTTTTGGGAACATCCTGATTGTGTTTTGGGGTCGTCTAAGGAACCTAAAAAAGTTGGTTTGGTTTACTCCTGGGAGGTTTCAAAGGTAGTGGTCGTAGCACCCCTAGTATTGGGCAGGTGCACAAAACGACAATGCTCTGTGGCCTGCTGACTTCTTTTTAACCTTAGGGACACATAGTAATCCTGCATCCTGAGACCGCAGAACATGTAACACACAGAAGATTTTATTTAATAGTCCATGAGGGATTTTGTACTTTTTGGGAATATGTTGCAAGCTGTAAATGTAAACATGGATGTACATCATTCTGTGTGTGTGTGTGTGTGTTTCATTATAGAATGATTTCATTGTCATTGCAACAAAATTGGAGAGCTGCTCCAGACAGGTGCCTCACTACAAACACATCTGCTTCATAAAAACACATCTCACGCAATATTTCATTGCAAACACACACATATCTCACACTCCATCATTACACATTACTCCTGCATGCACACCGTGAAACATGAAAAAACAGTACACACATAATTTCACTGTAGTAGGTCAATAGATAAATAATGTAGATACATTTCTGTGCATCAGGATATTTTCATTACATTATTTGTATCATCTCAGGTTTTCTGATTTGGGGTTTGATGTTACTTGGATGAATTTTCCCCTCATAAATCTATAACATACACAGTATCAGTAAAACTTTGACATCAGCTTTTCATTGCAGCCAGACATTCCCCTAAAACTCCCAAGAGGACAGAGATGATTTGGACTAATGTCCATGTAATGCTGTGTATCACCGGCATAACAGTAAAAATAGGATTTTTTAGCTTCACATGAAGGGTCCAAGAGATGAAATGTAAAATGAAAATAACAAAAGCACTGTGTCTGTTGTGTGGGCCGCCAGAAGAGGAGGTACTGCTGGCCCACCACCAGAGGGCGCCCTGCCTGAAGTGCGGGCTTCAGGCACGAGAGGGCGCAGTCGCCGCACAGGAGCAGCCAGGGTGACAGCTGTCACGCATCACCTGCAACAGCTGTTACCACTCATCTGATCAGCAGGGGAATATCAGCAGGACGACGTCTCCACCTCTTTGCCAAGATATCGTTCTACCTGGAAGGTAACGTACTCAGCTAACTGTGTGACAGTAAACCTTCTTGTGACTTTGTGCGTTGTAACAGACTTCTTTTACAACGAGAGGTGGAGGTAGTTTTCCCTGCCGTGCGGATTGCTGGGTGCAAACGCGCCCTCGTTTAATTGTCTCTTTGTTCCTTGCCAGCAGTACCAGGTCGACACGCGGAGGCAGTGGCCACCTGGGAATTCGGGACTTGGCGGCTCCAGTATTCCCGGGGTCTGGTGGCGGAGGAAATCGTGTGGTTCCGGTTCTACTTTGGACGGACGTCTCCTATCTTCGAGCCTGCCCACACGACACCTTTTGTGATTTGGCTTTTTGTCCATTATTGTAATCTGTTGTATTTGTTGTGCCCATTCACAATAGTAAAGTGTTGTTATTTGACTTCCTCCATTGTCCGTTCATTTGTGCCCCCTGTTGTGGGTCCGTGTACCGACACTTTCCCAACAGGATATCTCGGCCAACGTCATGGATCCTGAGGGGCGTCAACCGGCTGTTGAACGGCCAATGGAAGAGCAGGGCGCACAGGCGTCTGCAGGAGGAATGATCGGTGAGTTGCAGCGAATCCTCACCGCTTTTACGGCTCGGCTGGATCTGATGACCGAGCAGAACGTCCTCCTTAACCGCAGGGTGGAGGCTCTCGCCGCGCAGGTGGAAGCGCGCCCTCAGGGCGCTGTTGCGGCTCCCCCTCCTGTCGATCCTGTGCGCAACAGTGACGTTCCACAGGTTGTTCAACGACCCCTCCCACCTTCCCCTGAAGCATACATAAGCCCTCCGGAGCCGTACGAGGGTTGTGTGGAGACATGCGCGGACTTTCTTATGCAGTGTTCGCTCGTCTTCGCACAACGTCCCGTCATGTACGCGACTGACGCTAGTAAGATAGCTTATGTGATTAATCTGCTTCGCGGCGAGGCACGCGCTTGGGCTACAGCGCTCTGGGAGCAAAATTCGCGGCTCCTTCTGATATATGATGGGTTTGTGAGGGAGCTCCGAACAGTGTTCGATCACCCAAATAGAGGAGAGACCGCTGCAACCGTGCTGCTGTCAATGAGACAGGGGCGCCGGAGCGCAGCTGCTTATTCAGTCGACTTCCGCATCGCGGCTGCGAGGTCCGGCTGGAATAGCACTGCCCTCCGCGCCGCCTTCGTAAACGGACTGTCGTTAGTCCTAAAGGAGCACCTGGTGGCCAAGGACGAACCGCAGGATTTAGACGGGCTTATCGATCTCGTTATACGATTAGACAATCGGTTAGAAGAACGCCGTCGGAAACGAGACGAAGGGCGTGGCCGGGCACGCGCCATCCCTCTGCCTTCCGGTTCCGACCGCGTTCCGCCCTCCCCACGCTCCACGGCCCCTACGCTCCGTGTGGTTACAGCTCCCCCTGCTGACGAAGCTATGGACACGAGCAGGGCCACATTTAGGGCACCAGAGAGACAGAGGAGGCTGGCCCGCGGAGCATGTTTTGTCTGTGGCTCGATAGATCATCAGGTAAGAGACTGCCCCGAGCGGTTAAAGCACCAACGCCTGCCCCTAGAAACTGGGCTAGGGGTGGGCCGAGACATTCACGTGGGACACACCCACATTGCCACACGACTCCCAGTTACAATCCTTTATGAGGATTTAACCCTGAAGGCCCCAGCACTGGTGGACACGGGCTCTGAAGGGAATCTGTTAGGCAGCAGATGGGCCAGGGAGATAGGGCTCCCTCTGGTGGCGCTTACCTCGCCTGTGCAGGTGCGGGCACTAGATGGCTCCCTACTCCCTCCAATCACATACACTCAACAAAAATATAAACGCAACACTTTTGGTTTTGCTCCCATTTTGTATGAGATGAACTCAAAGATCTAAAACGTTTTCCACATACACAATATCACTATTTCCCTCAAATATTGTTCACAAACCAGTCTAAATCTGTGATAGTGAGCACTTCTCCTTTGCTGAGATAATCCATCCCACCTCACAGGTGTGCCATATCAAGATGCTGATTAGACACCATGATTAGTGCACAGGTGTGCCTTAGACTGCCCACAATTAAAGGCCACTCTGAAAGGTGCAGTTTTATCACACAGCACAATGCCACAGATGTCGCAAGATTTGAGGGAGCGTGCAATTGGCATGCTGACAGCAGGAATGTCAACCAGAGCTGTTGCTCGTGTTTTGAATGTTCATTTCTCTACCATAAGCCGTCTCCAAAGGCGTTTCAGAGAATTTGGCAGTACATCCAACCAGCCTCACAACCGCAGACCACGTGTAACCACACCAGCCCAGGACCTCCACATCCAGCATGTTAACCTCCAAGATCGTCTGAGACCAGCCACTCGGACAGCTGCTGAAACAATCGGTTTGCATAACCAAAGAATTTCTGCACAAACTGTCAGAAACCGTCTCAGGGAAGCTCATCTGCATGCTCGTCGTCCTCATCGGGGTCTCGACCTGACTCCAGTTCGTCGTCGTAACCGACTTGAGTGGGCAAATGCTCACATTCGCTGGCGTTTGGCACGTTGGAGAGGTGTTCTCTTCACGGATGAATCCCGGTTCACACTGTCCAGATGGCAGACAGCGTGTGTGGCGTCATGTGGGTGAGCGGTTTTCTGATGTCAATGTTGTGGATCGAGTGGCCCATGGTGGCGGTGGGGTTATGGTATGGGCAGGCGTCTGACATGGACGAAGAACACAGGTGCATTTTATTGATGGCATTTTGAATGCACAGAGATACCGTGACGAGATCCTGAGGCCCATTGTTGTGCCATACATCCAAGAACATCACCTCATGTTGCAGCAGGATAATGCACGGCCCCATGTTGCAAGGATCTGTACACAATTCTTGGAAGCTGAAAATGTCCCAGTTCTTGCATGGCCGGCATACTCACCGGACATGTCACCCATTGAGCATGTTTGGGATGCTCTGGACCGGCGTATACGACAGCGTGTACCAGTTCCTGTCAATATCCAGCAACTTCGCACAGCCATTGAAGAGGAGTGGACCAACATTCCACAGGCCACAATTGACAACCTGATCAACTCTATGCGAAGGAGATGTGTTGCACTGCATGAGATACTGACTGGTATCCCCCCCCCAATAAAACAAAACTGCACCTTTCAGAGTGGCCTTTTATTGTGGGCAGTCTAAGGCACACCTGTGCACTAATCATGGTGTCTAATCAGCATCTTGGTATGGCACACCTGTGAGGTGGGATGGATTATCTCAGCAAAGGAGAAGTGCTCACTATCACAGATTTAGACTGGTTTGTGAACAATATTTGAGGGAAATGGTGATATTGTGTATGTGGAAAAAGTTTTAGATCTTTGAGTTCATCACATACAAAATGGGAGCAAAACCAAAAGTGTTGCGTTTATATTTTTGTTGAGTGTATAAGACACCACCAGTAACTCTGGTGGTGTCAGGAAATCACCGGGAGGAGATAGAGTTTTTTGTGACTCCTGCTACCTCCCGTGTAATTTTAGGGTTCCCCTGGATGTTAAAACACAATCCCCGGATCGATTGGCCGTCCGGGGTAGTGGTTCAGTGGAGCGAGACCTGCCATCGGGCATGTTTAGGTTCCTCGGTTCCTCCCGGTTCCCAAGCTAAGGAGGAGGTCAGAGTCCCGCCCAATCTGGGGACGGTGCCGGTGGAGTTCCAGGACCTTGTGGATGTGTTCAGTAAGGACCTGGCACTCACCCTCCCCCCCCCCCACCGTCCGTACGATTGCGCCATTGATTTGGTTCCAGGCGTTGAGTTCCCGTCCAGCAGGCTGTACAACCTCTCACGACCTGAGTGCGAATCAATGGAGACCTACATCCGGGACTCTTTAGCTGCCGGGTTGATCCGGAATTCCACTTCCCCGATGGGTGCAGGTTTCTTTTTTGTGGGAAAAAAGGATGGCGGACTACGTCCATGCATTGATTACAGAGGGCTGAACAAAATCACGGTTCGTAACCGATACCCGTTGCCCCTGTTGGATTCAGTGTTCACGCCCCTGCATGGAACCCAAATATTCACGAAGCTAGATCTTAGAAATGCGTATCACCTGGTTCGGATCTGGAAGGGAGACGAGTGGAAGACGGCATTCAACACCCCGTTAGGTCACTTTGAGTACCTGATCATGCCGTTTGGCCTCACAAACGCCCCCGCGACGTTCCAAGCATTAGTTAATGATGTCTTGCGGGCTTTCCTGCACCGATTCGTCTTCGTATATCTAGACGATATACTTATCTTTTCTCCGGATCCTGAGACTCATGTCCGGCATGTACGTCAGGTCCTGCAGCGGTTGTTGGAGAACCGGCTGTTTGTGAAGGGCGAGAAGTGTGAGTTTCACCGCACATCTTTGTCCTTCCTGGGGTTTATCATCTCCCCCAACTCCGTCGCTCCTGATCCGGCCAAGGTTGCGGCGGTGAGAGACTGGCCCCAACCCACTAGCCGTAGGAAGCTGCAACAGTTCCTCGGCTTTGCAAATTTCTACAGGAGGGCATTCATACATTAAGGGCTACAGTCAGGTAGTTAGCCCCCTGACAGCCCTGACCTCACCAAAAGTCCCCTTCACCTGGTCGGATCGTTGCGATGCCGCGTTCAAGGAGTTGAAACGGCGCTTCTCATCTGCACCCGTTCTGGTGCAGCCCGATCCTAGTCGCCAGTTAGTGGTTGAAGTGGACGCCTCGGACTCAGGGATAGGAGCTGTGCTTTCCCAGAGCGGGAAGACCGATAAGGTCCTTCACCCGTGTGCCTATTTTTCCCGCAGGTTGACCCCGGCCGAACGGAACTATGATGTCGGCAATCGAGAACTCCTTGCGGTGAAAGAGGCCCTTGAAGAGTGGAGACATCTGTTGGAGGGAACGTCCGTGCCATTCACGGTTTTCACTGACCACCGGAACCTGGAGTATATCAGGACCGCCAAGCGGCTGAACCCCAGGCAAGCCCGCTGGTCACTGTTCTTCGGCCGTTTTGACTTCCGGATCACCTACCGTCCCGGGACCAAAAACCAGAGATCGGATGCCTTGTCCCGGGTACATGAAGACGAAGTCAAAATGGAGTTGTCGGATCCACCGGAACCCATCATCCCGGAGTCCACTATCGTGGCCACCCTCACCTGGGACGTAGAGAGAACCGTCCGGGAGGCCCTGGCACGAAGCCCGGACCCCGTTACTGGGCCGAAGAACTAAACTATAAAACTATACGTCCCACCAGAAGCTAGGGCTGCAGTCCTGGACTTCTGTCACGGCTCCAAGCTCTCCTGTCATCCAGGGGTGCGAAGAACCGTGGCAGTTGTCCGGCAGCGCTTCTGGTGGGCGTCCCTAGAGGCCGACGTCCGGGATTATATCCAGGCCTGCACCACCTGCGCCAGGGGCAAGGCTGACCATCGCAGGGCATCAGGCCTACTCCAGCCGCTGCCTGTGCCTCATCGCCCCTGGTCCCACATCGGCCTGGATTTTGTCACGGGCCTCTCGCCGTCCCAGGGCAACACCACCATCCTCATGATAGTGGACCGATTCTCCAAGGCGGCCCACTTCGTGGCCCTCCCGAAGCTCCCAACAGCCCAGGAGACAGCGGACCTCCTGGTCCACCACGTCGTCCGGCTGCATGGGATTCCAACAGACATCGTCTCCGATCGCGGTCTCCAGTTTTCCTCGCAAGTCTGGAGGAGCTTCTGCCGGGAACTGGGGGCCACGGTGAGTCTCTCGTCTGGGTACCACCCTCAGACCAACGGGCAAGCAGAACGGGTAAACCAGGAGGTGGAACAGGCCTTGCGCTGCGTGACTGCCGCGCACCCGGCGGCCTGGAGTACCCATTTGGCCTGGATTGAGTATGTCCATAACAGCCAGGTGTCTTCAGCCACCGGCCTCTCCCCTTTTGAGGTATGTCTGGGGTATCAGCCCCCGTTGTTTCCGGTGGTTGAGGGAGAGGTCGGTGTGCCCTCGGTCCAGGCCCACCTACGGAAGTGCCGTCGGGTGTGGCGTGCCGCCCGTTCTGCTTTGCTGAAGGCCCGGACGAGGGCAAAAGCCCATGCAGACCGTCGGCGGGCCCCGGCCCCTGCGTATCGTCCGGGGCAGGAGGTGTGGTTATCCACAAAGGACATTCCCCTCAAAGTGGACTCCCCCAAGCTACAGGACCGTTACATCGGCCCATTCAAAATCCTTAAGGTCATCAGTCCAGCCGCAGTGAGGCTTCAGCTTCCGGCCTCACTGCGGATCCATCCTGTGTTTCATGTGTCCCGGGTTAAACCACATCACACCTCACCCCTCTGTACTCCGGGTCCGGCGCCGCCTCCTGCCTGGATCATCGATGGCGAGCCGGCTTGGACTGTACGCCGGCTTTTGGATGTCTGTAGGATGGGCCGGGGTTTCCAGTATTTGGTGGACTGGGAGGGGTACGGCCCCAAAGAACGCTCCTGGGTGAAGAGGAGCTTCATCCTGGACCCGGCCCTCCTGGCCGATTTCTACCGCCGCCACCCGGACAAGCCTGGTCGGGCGCCAGGAGGCGCCCGTTGAGGGGGGGGTCCTGTTGTGTGGGCCGCCAGAAGAGGAGGTACTGCTGGCCCACCACCAGAGGGCGCCCTGCCTGAAGTGCGGGCTTCAGGCACGAGAGGGCGCAGTCGCCGCACAGGAGCAGCCAGGGTGACAGCTGTCACGCATCACCTGCAACAGCTGTTACCACTCATCTGATCAGCAGGGGAATATCAGCAGGACGACGTCTCCACCTCTTTGCCGAGATATCGTTCTACCTGGAAGGTAACGTACTCAGCTAACTGTGTGACAGTAAACCTTCTTGTGACTTTGTGCGTTGTAACAGACTTCTTTTCCAACGAGAGGTGGAGGTAGTTTTCCCTGCCGTGCGGATTGCTGGGTGCAAACGCGCCCTCGTTTAATTGTCTCTTTGTTCCTCGCCAGCAGTACCAGGTCTGACACGCGGAGGCAGTGGCCACCTGGGAATTCGGGACTTGGCGGCTCCAGTATTCCCGGGGTCTGGTGGCAGAGGAAATCGTGTGGTTCCGGTTCTACTTTGGACGGACGTCTCCTATCTTCGAGCCTGCCCACACGACACCTTTTGTGATTTGGCTTTTTGTCCATTGTTGTAATCTGTTGTATTTGTTGTGCCCATTCACAACAGTAAAGTGTTGTTATTTGACTTCCTCCATTGTCCGTTCATTTGTGTCCCCTGTTGTGGGTCCGTGTACCGACACTTTCCCAACAGTGTCTGTAGTTTTGCTCCACAAGCCTGAAGTTGAGTCATGAACTAACGCTGTCCTCTGTGTCATAGTTGCACCAATTCATTGTTGGTCCAGTTTTTTTTTTTTAATCTTGGTTCTATTATTGTTAGAAATTTAGATTTTGCTCTGGTATTACATTGGCCCTGTTCCTGGTGGATTAGTGGTTAGCACTGTTGCCTCACAGCAAGAAGGTTGTCGGATCCCTTCCCACCTGGGGCCTTTCTGTGTGGACTTTGCATGTTGTTCCTGTGTTTGTGTGAGCTCCCTCCGGGTATCTGGGCTGACACTCCTAGACATGGTGAGAAGCTCAACTATCTGGGAGAGAGAGGATCAAAAGGAGCCAGCTGAGGTGGTTCAGGCATCTGGTTAGGATGTCCCCTGTTCATCTTCCTAGGGAGGTCTTCCAGGTATGTCCAACTGGAAGGGAGGAGGCTCCAGGGAAGACCCAGAACACACTGGAAGGGTTATATTTCCCAGCTGTCTTTGGAACACCTCGGGATCTTCCATGATGAGTTACAGGACTTGGTCAAGTATGGGGAAGTGTGAGAAGACCTGCTTGGTCTGCTGCTACAGCAACTCGGACCCGGATAAGCAGCAGAAAATGAAGAAATGAATAATATCTTTCCCTAAAGTTAACTAAAAGTATAAATTATTGTTGAAATTATTTCTTAAATGTAAGTGCAATGAATACAAAAGGTGTAACACATTCACACAAGTTTTATTTATCTTCAAAGTTTTGATATATATATGGGCCTGGAGAGATCTAGTTTTGATCCAGTCAACACCAAATTTGTTGTGCTGATATTTTGGGTCACTGGGCTCGTTATGATTATATTGAAAATAGATTTTATTCTACACCTGTGGTCAGATGTTTACATACACCCATAATGGGTGTGATTTCTGTGGTAATTTTGGGCTTTTAATAATGTCACTCATACCCATGAGAGTGTATGTAAACATCCAACCACAACTGGATGGTAAATGGACTGCATTTATATAGCGCTTTTCCATCTGCATCGGACGCTCAAAGCACTTTACAATAATGCTTCACATTCACCCTGATGTCAGGGTGCTGCCATACAAGGCGCTCACTCGCACTGGGAGCAACTAGGGCAGGGGTGGCCAAGTTCGGTCCTCGAGAGCCACATTCCTGACACTCTTAGTTGTCTCTCTGCTCCAACACACCTGAATCCAATGAAAGACTCGTTAGCAGACTTTTAATGAGCCTTTCATTGGGTTCAGGTGTGTTGGAGCAGGGAGACAACTAAGAGTGTCAGGAATGTGGCTCTCGAGGACCGAACTTGGCCACCCCTGAACTAGGGGATTAAAGACCTTGTATGTCAAAGACAAGTTAGTTTGTTGGAAAAGAATTTGGGAAAAAAAAATGAAGCAGGCCTTTGGAATCAGTACGTCAGTGTGATAGTTTTTGGCTGTAAATGTACAGCATTCAGAGTACAAACCTCAGACTAGGAAAAACACTTTAACCTTGGTGACTACAGGCCAGAGAGAAAACCCTCAGCAGCTGGTTAAATGTTATAAGTGAAAAGACTTTTAATTAGTTACAGGTATCAGTCGGGACACACTGTTAGGATTATACCAACTGACTTTATTTTAAATGCACAAAACAGTGTGACAGTAAAATAATGAAGGAGCTTTGTAATTAACTGGCCTAATGGACCTCATGTACAGAGTATTTGTGGCTAAAATCATTATTATCTTCAGAGCACTGGAAGTCAAACAGGCAGATTTGAAGCGTGATTCATCCAACTGTCAGCATGTTAATAGCCTGGGAGAGGGATGGATGTATGGATGGATGGATGTATGGATGGATGTATGCCTGTCTTCAGCAGCAGTTGCGTTTAAATGACTGATTTTTTTGATGGGGGGGATCATTCGGTGGGCGATACCGGGTCTTGAAAGTAAACCTGCAGGTGATGTCACGTAGGGTTTGTCCGGTGTATGTGTGCAGTCTGCGGTGCAAAGGGGACGTCACCTGTCATTCCCTCAGAATTAATTGTACAATATTTCCATGAGATAATGGAGCTGTCAGAGTGGACGACCTGACAGCTGGCAACGCTTGTCACTGTCAGATGTGGTGCGTCTATCTGTTGCACCATTTATATAAATAAAATACACCGTGCTGGATACTCGAGCAGGTTTGTGCAGGTCTTGTCTGTTCCAGCTTCACTGTCACTACACCTACACCTCGTTTTTCGACCAGTGTTCCTGTGGATGTGCAGACGAGCACCGTTATATTTGTAGTTTTCACGGCTCGAACACACATCTGTTAAATACAAAATTAATCTGGTGGAATCTAGCAGTGATATGTGCGCCGTGCGCTGCACCGGGTGTAACTTATGTTGAAAGACTGATTCAGGGTCAGTTTACCTGCTGCAGCACTGACACAGAGTCCAAAACACACAAACCACACAAGCAGTTGAATCTTCATCATGATGATCGTCTGGAAAAAAGCCTTTAATGTGACTATTACAAGCAAGAAATAATTCAGTATTTTTTCTGAAAACTAACACAGCAAGCATTAACAAAACTGAGCTGTTTTATTTAAACATACACATTATTAGCAAAGCTGTGACTGAATTTTATGGAATCAAACTTTCGGTTCCACAGACATTTGAGGAATTTTAAAGCAGGACTAAGATGAGTTTGTGATTCTTACCTTATTCAAAGTGTTGGGCAGGTGTGACCTTCCTGCTCTTTATAGTTATTTGTCTGTAAGAATCACGTGAGCTGATGTATCAACAAGGTCACTGATAAAAGCAATAAAGATGAATTACCACAAGTGATGTGGTTTCTGTAAATTTTATTCATCACTTTTAAACTACAACCTCAAATCAGATAAAGTTCACATAACATGGAAAATTAAAAAAAAAAAAAAAAAAACCCTGCAGTGATTCTTACATTTACTTTGAACTTTTAATTGCAGACAGCAGGAATCAAAGATGTTTCATGTGTTCAACCTCATTACATTTGGTAAAGTACATCCATTCCTGCATTTAAGACCTGCGACAGATAACACCACAAATAAATAAATAAAATTTAACAAAATTACAATGGGGCCATTAAGAACAAGTAAGGAAGTTATAAATAAATGAGGAGGAGCAGAGGATCTCAATTTGTCACCAAATAAATGAAGAAACTTACTAAAATGGCCAAAAACAACACAAATATTATAAGGGATTTGCATTTTCTTCCTCAAAAAATGCAGAATATCACAAAGAAATTCAAGGAGTGTAGAGGAATTTCAAAGGTCAAGGGTGTGAGCCTAAACTGAACACCCATAGCCTCTGATCCCTCAAACAGCACTGCATCAAGAACCATCATTAATCAATAACTGATTGATTTGGGAATCCTACGTCAAGCACGACCATATGGAGTTAAAGTCACACATTTGACTCCAAACTTTACTGTGCAATAAAGAAGCCTTATGTTAACTTGTAGAGAAGCAGTGTTGTCGTCTCTGGTCTCCAGAGCATCTGAGTGGAACAGTTACACAGCGGACACGTGTACTGTACCCAAATCAGTGTCAGAGATCCTTTTTTTTTTTTGTATTTTTCAATGAAATGGAAACCATGTGTTTTGGATAAATGACAAATGCACCATACGGCTGTTATCAGCAAAGAGTCCAAAAGCCAGGGTCTGTCCGGTACAGGGCTCGGACTCTGAATAAGTGAAATCAGTGTGCCATAAATGCTGCACAATATTCTCATTTACAACGTGCAATCACATTTAGCAGGAATTTACTGTCACAGTCCTTTGAAGTGATCCGGGAATAAAAACAGAAATTCCTCATTCTACAAGAAGTATTGAACTTGTCAAATGTCCTGACAGGTTTTAACGATGTCTGCTTATCTGCTTGAGCACACCAATCAATAGTGTTGTGCAAAGGTTGTCAGCACATTTATCATTTCCCCACAAACTTTTAAATCAAATGGAGACTAATGAGGGAAGCCAACAAGTCACCCAGATGGCACCGAAGGAGTTTGAGTCCATTCAATTCCAATTAAATTGACTTATATCACAGCAAATCCCAACAAAACTGCCTGAAGGTGCCTCACATCCCTGGTTCTCAAGACCAGGCACCTAAGTGGCTCTACTCTTTTCTACTCTTCTATTTTACTCTTCCTTTTTAGATATTTAGATATACCTTAGTATACTAGCATAGTTCCACCTTAGAATTGGAATATAATATATAAGATATACCTTACTGAATTTTCATGGGTCAGGCCCAACCTCACAGGTGGCACGGTGGATTAGTGGTTAGCACTGTTGCCTCACAGCAAGAAGGTCATGGGATCACTTCCCGCCCTTTCTGTGTGGACTTCACATGTTCTTCCCGTGTCTGTGGATTTCCTCTGGGCACGCTGGTTTCCTCCCACAATCAAAAACATGCTGCAGAACATCTACCAGGGACAACAGATGGAAATGAGTCGATTTGTATAATCTGACTTGTTTACTTCACTGTATGATGATAAAAGTGCACTGTCCCTTCACCAGCAAATACCCTACCAACCCGCCCAAGCAAGTACATGCCAACAGTGGTTAAAAACTCCCTCTGTGACTTTTGAGGAAGAAACCCCAAGCAGA
This sequence comes from Thalassophryne amazonica, assembly GCF_902500255.1. Lineage (NCBI taxonomy): Eukaryota > Metazoa > Chordata > Actinopteri > Batrachoidiformes > Batrachoididae > Thalassophryne > Thalassophryne amazonica. Next base: position 67,011,039 of record NC_047122.1, read on the forward strand.
TCAGACTCAGAGGAGCCACTGCTCAGACCACTCTACCAATTAACGGAGACAAAACACTCACACACGCACACACACACAGGGTACAAGTACAGAGGGTACAGGCAGCTGAACGAACCCATAGCTGAGACTGTTGTTTACACAAATTAAAATGTGGGGAAAGAGGGTGACTCAGACTCAAGACTTCAAAGACTCAGACTGTTTTATCTGAGCAGGCAGAATGTTCCATATTACTAGGGGAGCTACGACCACTACCTTTGCACCCACCCCCCAGGACTAAACAAAACCAACTTCTTTAGGTTCCTTAGATGACCCCAAAACAAAATCAGGATATCCTCAAAATAAAAACTGGCCTCAAGCCAGTGATCCAAGATGGCGTCCAAGATGGCTGCCAAAATAGGGTTTTTTCACTAAAACACCTTTAAACAACATATAAACAACTTCCTACTATGTATTTTAATGATAAGGGTCTATTGGTGGGCAGTTTGAATCTTAAACCCATGAATGAATTTAGTTTAGGCACAAATGAGTTTGCTGTGACCTGCAATGGTCTTACCATCGAATCTCTGTGATATTTAAGTTGTTTAAAGGTGTTTTAGTGAAAAAAAACTGTCTTGGCAGCCATCTTGGATAACTGGCTTGAGGCCAGTTCTTATTTTTGGGAACATCCTGATTGTGTTTTGGGGTCGTCTAAGGAACCTAAAAAAGTTGGTTTGGTTTACTCCTGGGAGGTTTCAAAGGTAGTGGTCGTAGCACCCCTAGTATTGGGCAGGTGCACAAAACGACAATGCTCTGTGGCCTGCTGACTTCTTTTTAACCTTAGGGACACATAGTAATCCTGCATCCTGAGACCGCAGAACATGTAACACACAGAAGATTTATTTAATAGTCCATGAGGGATTTTGTACTTTTTGGGAATATGTTGCAAGCTGTAAATGTAAACATGGATGTACATCATTCTGTGTGTGTGTGTGTGTGTTTCATTATAGAATGATTTCATTGTCATTGCAACAAAATTGGAGAGCTGCTCCAGACAGGTGCCTCACTACAAACACATCTGCTTCATAAAAACACATCTCACGCAATATTTCATTGCAAACACACACATATCTCACACTCCATCATTACACATTACTCCTGCATGCACACCGTGAAACATGAAAAAACAGTACACACATAATTTCACTGTAGTAGGTCAATAGATAAATAATGTAGATACATTTCTGTGCATCAGGATATTTTCATTACATTATTTGTATCATCTCAGGTTTTCTGATTTGGGGTTTGATGTTACTTGGATGAATTTTCCCCTCATAAATCTATAACATACACAGTATCAGTAAAACTTTGACATCAGCTTTTCATTGCAGCCAGACATTCCCCTAAAACTCCCAAGAGGACAGAGATGATTTGGACTAATGTCCATGTAATGCTGTGTATCACCGGCATAACAGTAAAAATAGGATTTTTTAGCTTCACATGAAGGGTCCAAGAGATGAAATGTAAAATGAAAATAACAAAAGCACTGTGTCTGTTGTGTGGGCCGCCAGAAGAGGAGGTACTGCTGGCCCACCACCAGAGGGCGCCCTGCCTGAAGTGCGGGCTTCAGGCACGAGAGGGCGCAGTCGCCGCACAGGAGCAGCCAGGGTGACAGCTGTCACGCATCACCTGCAACAGCTGTTACCACTCATCTGATCAGCAGGGGAATATCAGCAGGACGACGTCTCCACCTCTTTGCCAAGATATCGTTCTACCTGGAAGGTAACGTACTCAGCTAACTGTGTGACAGTAAACCTTCTTGTGACTTTGTGCGTTGTAACAGACTTCTTTTACAACGAGAGGTGGAGGTAGTTTTCCCTGCCGTGCGGATTGCTGGGTGCAAACGCGCCCCTCGTTTAATTGTCTCTTTGTTCCTTGCCAGCAGTACCAGGTCGACACGCGGAGGCAGTGGCCACCTGGGAATTCGGGACTTGGCGGCTCCAGTATTCCCGGGGTCTGGTGGCGGAGGAAATCGTGTGGTTCCGGTTCTACTTTGGACGGACGTCTCCTATCTTCGAGCCTGCCCACACGACACCTTTTGTGATTTGGCTTTTTGTCCATTATTGTAATCTGTTGTATTTGTTGTGCCCATTCACAATAGTAAAGTGTTGTTATTTGACTTCCTCCATTGTCCGTTCATTTGTGCCCCCTGTTGTGGGTCCGTGTACCGACACTTTCCCAACAGGATATCTCGGCCAACGTCATGGATCCTGAGGGGCGTCAACCGGCTGTTGAACGGCCAATGGAAGAGCAGGGCGCACAGGCGTCTGCAGGAGGAATGATCGGTGAGTTGCAGCGAATCCTCACCGCTTTTACGGCTCGGCTGGATCTGATGACCGAGCAGAACGTCCTCCTTAACCGCAGGGTGGAGGCTCTCGCCGCGCAGGTGGAAGCGCGCCCTCAGGGCGCTGTTGCGGCTCCCCCTCCTGTCGATCCTGTGCGCAACAGTGACGTTCCACAGGTTGTTCAACGACCCCTCCCACCTTCCCCTGAAGCATACATAAGCCCTCCGGAGCCGTACGAGGGTTGTGTGGAGACATGCGCGGACTTTCTTATGCAGTGTTCGCTCGTCTTCGCACAACGTCCGTCATGTACGCGACTGACGCTAGTAAGATAGCTTATGTGATTAATCTGCTTCGCGGCGAGGCACGCGCTTGGGGCTACAGCGCTCTGGGAGCAAAATTCGCGGCTCCTTCTGATATATGATGGGTTTGTGAGGGAGCTCCGAACAGTGTTCGATCACCCAAATAGAGGAGAGACCGCTGCAACCGTGCTGCTGTCAATGAGACAGGGGCGCCGGAGCGCAGCTGCTTATTCAGTCGACTTCCGCATCGCGGCTGCGAGGTCCGGCTGGAATAGCACTGCCCTCCGCGCCGCCTTCGTAAACGGACTGTCGTTAGTCCTAAAGGAGCACCTGGTGGCCAAGGACGAACCGCAGGATTTAGACGGGCTTATCGATCTCGTTATACGATTAGACAATCGGTTAGAAGAACGCCGTCGGAAACGAGACGAAGGGCGTGGCCGGGCACGCGCCATCCCTCTGCCTTCCGGTTCCGACCGCGTTCCGCCCTCCCCACGCTCCACGGCCCCTACGCTCCGTGTGGTTACAGCTCCCCCTGCTGACGAAGCTATGGACACGAGCAGGGCCACATTTAGGGCACCAGAGAGACAGAGGAGGCTGGCCCGCGGAGCATGTTTTGTCTGTGGCTCGATAGATCATCAGGTAAGAGACTGCCCCGAGCGGTTTAAAGCACCAACGCCTGCCCCTAGAAACTGGGCTAGGGGTGGGCCGAGACATTCACGTGGGACACACCCACATTGCCACACGACTCCCAGTTACAATCCTTTATGAGGATTTAACCCTGAAGGCCCCAGCACTGGTGGACACGGGCTCTGAAGGGAATCTGTTAGGCAGCAGATGGGCCAGGGAGATAGGGCTCCCTCTGGTGGCGCTTACCTCGCCTGTGCAGGTGCGGGCACTAGATGGCTCCCTACTCCCTCCAATCACATACACTCAACAAAAATATAAACGCAACACTTTTGGTTTTGCTCCCATTTTGTATGAGATGAACTCAAAGATCTAAAACGTTTTCCACATACACAATATCACTATTTCCCTCAAATATTGTTCACAAACCAGTCTAAATCTGTGATAGTGAGCACTTCTCCTTTGCTGAGATAATCCATCCCACCTCACAGGTGTGCCATATCAAGATGCTGATTAGACACCATGATTAGTGCACAGGTGTGCCTTAGACTGCCCACAATTAAAGGCCACTCTGAAAGGTGCAGTTTTATCACACAGCACAATGCCACAGATGTCGCAAGATTTGAGGGAGCGTGCAATTGGCATGCTGACAGCAGGAATGTCAACCAGAGCTGTTGCTCGTGTTTTGAATGTTCATTTCTCTACCATAAGCCGTCTCCAAAGGCGTTTCAGAGAATTTGGCAGTACATCCAACCAGCCTCACAACCGCAGACCACGTGTAACCACACCAGCCCAGGACCTCCACATCCAGCATGTTAACCTCCAAGATCGTCTGAGACCAGCCACTCGGACAGCTGCTGAAACAATCGGTTTGCATAACCAAAGAATTTCTGCACAAACTGTCAGAAACCGTCTCAGGGAAGCTCATCTGCATGCTCGTCGTCCTCATCGGGGTCTCGACCTGACTCCAGTTCGTCGTCGTAACCGACTTGAGTGGGCAAATGCTCACATTCGCTGGCGTTTGGCACGTTGGAGAGGTGTTCTCTTCACGGATGAATCCCGGTTCACACTGTCCAGATGGCAGACAGCGTGTGTGGCGTCATGTGGGTGAGCGGTTTTCTGATGTCAATGTTGTGGATCGAGTGGCCCATGGTGGCGGTGGGGTTATGGTATGGGCAGGCGTCTGACATGGACGAAGAACACAGGTGCATTTTATTGATGGCATTTTGAATGCACAGAGATACCGTGACGAGATCCTGAGGCCCATTGTTGTGCCATACATCCAAGAACATCACCTCATGTTGCAGCAGGATAATGCACGGCCCCATGTTGCAAGGATCTGTACACAATTCTTGGAAGCTGAAAATGTCCCAGTTCTTGCATGGCCGGCATACTCACCGGACATGTCACCCATTGAGCATGTTTGGGATGCTCTGGACCGGCGTATACGACAGCGTGTACCAGTTCCTGTCAATATCCAGCAACTTCGCACAGCCATTGAAGAGGAGTGGACCAACATTCCACAGGCCACAATTGACAACCTGATCAACTCTATGCGAAGGAGATGTGTTGCACTGCATGAGATACTGACTGGTATCCCCCCCCCAATAAAACAAAACTGCACCTTTCAGAGTGGCCTTTTATTGTGGGCAGTCTAAGGCACACCTGTGCACTAATCATGGTGTCTAATCAGCATCTTGGTATGGCACACCTGTGAGGTGGGATGGATTATCTCAGCAAAGGAGAAGTGCTCACTATCACAGATTTAGACTGGTTTGTGAACAATATTTGAGGGAAATGGTGATATTGTGTATGTGGAAAAAGTTTTAGATCTTTGAGTTCATCACATACAAAATGGGAGCAAAACCAAAAGTGTTGCGTTTATATTTTTGTTGAGTGTATAAGACACCACCAGTAACTCTGGTGGTGTCAGGAAATCACCGGGAGGAGATAGAGTTTTTTGTGACTCCTGCTACCTCCCGTGTAATTTTAGGGTTCCCCTGGATGTTAAAACACAATCCCCGGATCGATTGGCCGTCCGGGGTAGTGGTTCAGTGGAGCGAGACCTGCCATCGGGCATGTTTAGGTTCCTCGGTTCCTCCCGGTTCCCAAGCTAAGGAGGAGGTCAGAGTCCCGCCCAATCTGGGGACGGTGCCGGTGGAGTTCCAGGACCTTGTGGATGTGTTCAGTAAGGACCTGGCACTCACCCTCCCCCCCCCCCCACCGTCCGTACGATTGCGCCATTGATTTGGTTCCAGGCGTTGAGTTCCCGTCCAGCAGGCTGTACAACCTCTCACGACCTGAGTGCGAATCAATGGAGACCTACATCCGGGACTCTTTAGCTGCCGGGTTGATCCGGAATTCCACTTCCCCGATGGGTGCAGGTTTCTTTTTTGTGGGAAAAAAGGATGGCGGACTACGTCCATGCATTGATTACAGAGGGCTGAACAAAATCACGGTTCGTAACCGATACCCGTTGCCCCTGTTGGATTCAGTGTTCACGCCCCTGCATGGAACCCAAATATTCACGAAGCTAGATCTTAGAAATGCGTATCACCTGGTTCGGATCTGGAAGGGAGACGAGTGGAAGACGGCATTCAACACCCCGTTAGGTCACTTTGAGTACCTGATCATGCCGTTTGGCCTCACAAACGCCCCCGCGACGTTCCAAGCATTAGTTAATGATGTCTTGCGGGCTTTCCTGCACCGATTCGTCTTCGTATATCTAGACGATATACTTATCTTTTCTCCGGATCCTGAGACTCATGTCCGGCATGTACGTCAGGTCCTGCAGCGGTTGTTGGAGAACCGGCTGTTTGTGAAGGGCGAGAAGTGTGAGTTTCACCGCACATCTTTGTCCTTCCTGGGGTTTATCATCTCCCCCAACTCCGTCGCTCCTGATCCGGCCAAGGTTGCGGCGGTGAGAGACTGGCCCCAACCCACTAGCCGTAGGAAGCTGCAACAGTTCCTCGGCTTTGCAAATTTCTACAGGAGGGCATTCATACATTAAGGGCTACAGTCAGGTAGTTAGCCCCCTGACAGCCCTGACCTCACCAAAAGTCCCCTTCACCTGGTCGGATCGTTGCGATGCCGCGTTCAAGGAGTTGAAACGGCGCTTCTCATCTGCACCCGTTCTGGTGCAGCCCGATCCTAGTCGCCAGTTAGTGGTTGAAGTGGACGCCTCGGACTCAGGGATAGGAGCTGTGCTTTCCCAGAGCGGGAAGACCGATAAGGTCCTTCACCCGTGTGCCTATTTTTCCCGCAGGTTGACCCCGGCCGAACGGAACTATGATGTCGGCAATCGAGAACTCCTTGCGGTGAAAGAGGCCCTTGAAGAGTGGAGACATCTGTTGGAGGGAACGTCCGTGCCATTCACGGTTTTCACTGACCACCGGAACCTGGAGTATATCAGGACCGCCAAGCGGCTGAACCCCAGGCAAGCCCGCTGGTCACTGTTCTTCGGCCGTTTTGACTTCCGGATCACCTACCGTCCCGGGACCAAAAACCAGAGATCGGATGCCTTGTCCCGGGTACATGAAGACGAAGTCAAAATGGAGTTGTCGGATCCACCGGAACCCATCATCCCGGAGTCCACTATCGTGGCCACCCTCACCTGGGACGTAGAGAGAACCGTCCGGGAGGCCCTGGCACGAAGCCCGGACCCCGTTACTGGGCCGAAGAACAAACTATACGTCCCACCAGAAGCTAGGGCTGCAGTCCTGGACTTCTGTCACGGCTCCAAGCTCTCCTGTCATCCAGGGGTGCGAAGAACCGTGGCAGTTGTCCGGCAGCGCTTCTGGTGGGCGTCCCTAGAGGCCGACGTCCGGGATTATATCCAGGCCTGCACCACCTGCGCCAGGGGCAAGGCTGACCATCGCAGGGCATCAGGCCTACTCCAGCCGCTGCCTGTGCCTCATCGCCCCTGGTCCCACATCGGCCTGGATTTTGTCACGGGCCTCTCGCCGTCCCAGGGCAACACCACCATCCTCATGATAGTGGACCGATTCTCCAAGGCGGCCCACTTCGTGGCCCTCCCGAAGCTCCCAACAGCCCAGGAGACAGCGGACCTCCTGGTCCACCACGTCGTCCGGCTGCATGGGATTCCAACAGACATCGTCTCCGATCGCGGTCTCCAGTTCTCCTCGCAAGTCTGGAGGAGCTTCTGCCGGGAACTGGGGGCCACGGTGAGTCTCTCGTCTGGGTACCACCCTCAGACCAACGGGCAAGCAGAACGGGTAAACCAGGAGGTGGAACAGGCCTTGCGCTGCGTGACTGCCGCGCACCCGGCGGCCTGGAGTACCCATTTGGCCTGGATTGAGTATGTCCATAACAGCCAGGTGTCTTCAGCCACCGGCCTCTCCCCTTTTGAGGTATGTCTGGGGTATCAGCCCCCGTTGTTTCCGGTGGTTGAGGGAGAGGTCGGTGTGCCCTCGGTCCAGGCCCACCTACGGAAGTGCCGTCGGGTGTGGCGTGCCGCCCGTTCTGCTTTGCTGAAGGCCCGGACGAGGGCAAAAGCCCATGCAGACCGTCGGCGGGCCCCGGCCCCTGCGTATCGTCCGGGGCAGGAGGTGTGGTTATCCACAAAGGACATTCCCCTCAAAGTGGACTCCCCCAAGCTACAGGACCGTTACATCGGCCCATTCAAAATCCTTAAGGTCATCAGTCCAGCCGCAGTGAGGCTTCAGCTTCCGGCCTCACTGCGGATCCATCCTGTGTTTCATGTGTCCCGGGTTAAACCACATCACACCTCACCCCTCTGTACTCCGGGTCCGGCGCCGCCTCCTGCCTGGATCATCGATGGCGAGCCGGCTTGGACTGTACGCCGGCTTTTGGATGTCTGTAGGATGGGCCGGGGTTTCCAGTATTTGGTGGACTGGGAGGGGTACGGCCCCAAAGAACGCTCCTGGGTGAAGAGGAGCTTCATCCTGGACCCGGCCCTCCTGGCCGATTTCTACCGCCGCCACCCGGACAAGCCTGGTCGGGCGCCAGGAGGCGCCCGTTGAGGGGGGGGTCCTGTTGTGTGGGCCGCCAGAAGAGGAGGTACTGCTGGCCCACCACCAGAGGGCGCCCTGCCTGAAGTGCGGGCTTCAGGCACGAGAGGGCGCAGTCGCCGCACAGGAGCAGCCAGGGTGACAGCTGTCACGCATCACCTGCAACAGCTGTTACCACTCATCTGATCAGCAGGGGAATATCAGCAGGACGACGTCTCCACCTCTTTGCCGAGATATCGTTCTACCTGGAAGGTAACGTACTCAGCTAACTGTGTGACAGTAAACCTTCTTGTGACTTTGTGCGTTGTAACAGACTTCTTTTCCAACGAGAGGTGGAGGTAGTTTTCCCTGCCGTGCGGATTGCTGGGTGCAAACGCGCCCTCGTTTAATTGTCTCTTTGTTCCTCGCCAGCAGTACCAGGTCTGACACGCGGAGGCAGTGGCCACCTGGGAATTCGGGACTTGGCGGCTCCAGTATTCCCGGGGTCTGGTGGCAGAGGAAATCGTGTGGTTCCGGTTCTACTTTGGACGGACGTCTCCTATCTTCGAGCCTGCCCACACGACACCTTTTGTGATTTGGCTTTTTGTCCATTGTTGTAATCTGTTGTATTTGTTGTGCCCATTCACAACAGTAAAGTGTTGTTATTTGACTTCCTCCATTGTCCGTTCATTTGTGTCCCCTGTTGTGGGTCCGTGTACCGACACTTTCCCAACAGTGTCTGTAGTTTTGCTCCACAAGCCTGAAGTTGAGTCATGAACTAACGCTGTCCTCTGTGTCATAGTTGCACCAATTCATTGTTGGTCCAGTTTTTTTTTTTTAATCTTGGTTCTATTATTGTTAGAAATTTAGATTTTGCTCTGGTATTACATTGGCCCTGTTCCTGGTGGATTAGTGGTTAGCACTGTTGCCTCACAGCAAGAAGGTTGTCGGATCCCTTCCCACCTGGGGCCTTTCTGTGTGGACTTTGCATGTTGTTCCTGTGTTTGTGTGAGCTCCCTCCGGGTATCTGGGCTGACACTCCTAGACATGGTGAGAAGCTCAACTATCTGGGAGAGAGAGGATCAAAAGGAGCCAGCTGAGGTGGTTCAGGCATCTGGTTAGGATGTCCCCTGTTCATCTTCCTAGGGAGGTCTTCCAGGTATGTCCAACTGGAAGGGAGGAGGCTCCAGGGAAGACCCAGAACACACTGGAAGGGTTATATTTCCCAGCTGTCTTTGGAACACCTCGGGATCTTCCATGATGAGTTACAGGACTTGGTCAAGTATGGGGAAGTGTGAGAAGACCTGCTTGGTCTGCTGCTACAGCAACTCGGACCCGGATAAGCAGCAGAAAATGAAGAAATGAATAATATCTTTCCCTAAAGTTAACTAAAAGTATAAATTATTGTTGAAATTATTTCTTAAATGTAAGTGCAATGAATACAAAAGGTGTAACACATTCACACAAGTTTTATTTATCTTCAAAGTTTTGATATATATATGGGCCTGGAGAGATCTAGTTTTGATCCAGTCAACACCAAATTTGTTGTGCTGATATTTTGGGTCACTGGGCTCGTTATGATTATATTGAAAATAGATTTTATTCTACACCTGTGGTCAGATGTTTACATACACCCATAATGGGTGTGATTTCTGTGGTAATTTTGGGCTTTTAATAATGTCACTCATACCCATGAGAGTGTATGTAAACATCCAACCACAACTGGATGGTAAATGGACTGCATTTATATAGCGCTTTTCCATCTGCATCGGACGCTCAAAGCACTTTACAATAATGCTTCACATTCACCCTGATGTCAGGGTGCTGCCATACAAGGCGCTCACTCGCACTGGGAGCAACTAGGGCAGGGGTGGCCAAGTTCGGTCCTCGAGAGCCACATTCCTGACACTCTTAGTTGTCTCTCTGCTCCAACACACCTGAATCCAATGAAAGACTCGTTAGCAGACTTTTAATGAGCCTTTCATTGGGTTCAGGTGTGTTGGAGCAGGGAGACAACTAAGAGTGTCAGGAATGTGGCTCTCGAGGACCGAACTTGGCCACCCCTGAACTAGGGGATTAAAGACCTTGTATGTCAAAGACAAGTTAGTTTGTTGGAAAAGAATTTGGGAAAAAAAAATGAAGCAGGCCTTTGGAATCAGTACGTCAGTGTGATAGTTTTTGGCTGTAAATGTACAGCATTCAGAGTACAAACCTCAGACTAGGAAAAACACTTTAACCTTGGTGACTACAGGCCAGAGAGAAAACCCTCAGCAGCTGGTTAAATGTTATAAGTGAAAAGACTTTTAATTAGTTACAGGTATCAGTCGGGACACACTGTTAGGATTATACCAACTGACTTTATTTTAAATGCACAAAACAGTGTGACAGTAAAATAATGAAGGAGCTTTGTAATTAACTGGCCTAATGGACCTCATGTACAGAGTATTTGTGGCTAAAATCATTATTATCTTCAGAGCACTGGAAGTCAAACAGGCAGATTTGAAGCGTGATTCATCCAACTGTCAGCATGTTAATAGCCTGGGAGAGGGATGGATGTATGGATGGATGGATGTATGGATGGATGTATGCCTGTCTTCAGCAGCAGTTGCGTTTAAATGAGCAGATGAATGGAAATGCTGAGGAGCAGCCACCATTGGCCCAACCCTTATTATCTGCAGAGGAACAAGAAGAACATGGAGTTGGATTGTCAGGTTTGTTCATTTAGATGTTTAAAAGACAGAAAACAACAAGACATGGCAGAGCCTTGGCCCTGGTGATTATCTCCTGTCTTCTTCTTGCTGGTTGTTACATGACAAACCCTTCTTAAGTAGAACACCACATCTAAATATGCAAATAGACTTTACTCAGTCTGCACAGATGTGTTAATTTAACAGCAGGTGGGTTAAGGCATGTTATCCTCGACAGGTTCATTACAGGTGAGCGTGTTCAGGCTTCACTCATCGCTCCAAGGTTGACCTCATCTCTGTTATGCAGCAGGAGGTAAAGCGGAGTGAGGCACTGCCAGTACGATGACATCGAGAGGCGCCTGGTCTGAGGTTCAAACCTGCTCTCCACAAAACCAATGAATGACTTCACAGAGACTTTGTCCAGTATTTTTACAGTACAGTCTGCTTTTTTCTTTTCTTTTTATGAGAACTGTCACCCGTGTCCTTGCTGGTGGGACGGTTGAGGTCCACAGTGTAGTTGTGTATAGAACCCTGATTTTGTAGGAAAGAAGTATCAGACAAGCGGCTCAGAGTTCTCACCTTGACTGTTCAGGTACACACATTCATAGCTGGAACTGGTGCTGTGGGAAAACCAGTTGTTGTAATCAAATGGTGTGGCATCGTCCCACCTCCAGAAGTTCTGAAGAACCAGAACAGAGGAAATGCACTTAGCTGCTTCCTAACATTCAGTTTGATAATTAGTATCATAGAACCACATGACTGAAAGGACGTCTGTGCACACAAAGGAAAATTAAAACACTGTCCCCACTCAGATAGATAAATACTTGATCCCCGAAGGAGACATTTTGCTGTCTGGCAGCAACACATCCACACATAGACACATAAAAACACATAAATAAATAGTTAAATTAAAAATCACTGACAATAACACACAGATGTTCAAACAGAGCTGTTATAAAGTCTTATAGCAGAGGGGACAAAAGACCTCTTACAACCTGAGGTTCAGCTTTTGTCATCTTAGTATTTTCTGGAGCCCAACCAACATGGATTATTTGGGGGCTGATATGATACAGATATTAGGGAGTTAAAACAAACAAACAAACAAACAAACAAACAATTTTCACACACACACACACACACACACACACACACATTCTGACCATTTTCTTATCAAACCCTTTTGACAAAGATGTAACTGAGGCTTGACATTTTACAGTTTAAAAGTGAGTGATATTATTTATTCAGTCAATTTCTATATGGGGTCACTCCATTCAAGGGGCAGAGCTGGAGCCTATCCCAGCAGTCATAGGGCATGAGGCGGGCACACTCTGGACAGGATGCCAGCCTGTCACAGGGCCACATGTAGACAAACACATTTGAACTGTATTATAAATGACTATAAATATACCCAACAACTAGCCAGCATCTGTCATGATGCCTTCAGTAGGACTGGCACTTGCAGTGTCGCATCATTAAGGATTTGCATCAAATAGACTTCCTGTCTATTTTGGCCCCACCCAGCTGCCAACAAAGGGACCATTTGTCTCTTGTCACTATAAAATTCCCACTCTGATTGAAAAATGAATGGCAGCTCTTTGCTTTGCCTCAGTCTCTTGCATCGAACATGACCAAGAGGTGATGGGGGTTCCAACCATGCTTGATAGCACTGTAAACAATACCATCAGAGCGCCCTCTGCATTGTTTATTTGGTAAAACAAAGATTTCATATCGGCAAAAATAACAGTTTGTGGAATACTCACATTAGCTGATGTTACTGGCCAACCAATATATCGGTCAGGTTCACTGTTGGGCAAACTATTCATGACAGTTACCTTTTTTTTTTCTTTTTAGCTCTGTGTGAATCTTACCTTGAATCTGTATCCACCGATCCAGGCGGATACAAAACGAGACCTCCAGACCAACTGCTGCAGAAAGCTGTACTCCTTCAGACTGTGGACTGAAGCCAGACTGGAACTCAAACTCTCACATAGGTACTGGTGAGGAAACACAAAATGTCACATGAACAATAACAGCAGGCAGAGCAACAGATGACAAAAAACCCCTCTGTAAAACATGAGAATTTGGAGATAGATGTTGGACCTCCTGATTTGCTCAGGAAAACACGTTTAATTCATCAAACAAGAAGGCAATGCTTGTGGAAGGGGAAAAAAATTATATAAATATAATTGATTAAGTATGTCAGTACTGACTGAGCTGATCGGTGTAAGAACACAGTGTTTGTACTGGGAGTTTTTCTGGAGCCTCAGAATGTGTGTTGTTCTAACTGACTCCTCAGATTGATGAAGTTGTTGGACGTCTTACATCTGCGTTATCCCAGCTGTAACTGATGTTGACCACCAGAAAGCACTTGTCTTGGAATCGCTCCCATCCTCTCGGACAACGTCCTCCTGGAAAAAAAACATCATGTCAGTGGACAACGGCACAGTCTTATTTTAAACCTTTAACCCAAAGTTTGAAAAAAAAAAAAAAAGTCTTCTGTCAGTGTTCCTAAAACAATGTTATGGGGGAAATCAAACAATTGCTATAAAAATGTGAAGTGCAACAACAGGACTGTAAATATGGGATGTAAAAATTTTTAAAAAGGAGACAAACAAAGATCAATTAATTTGTTTACCAAGACACAGTGAAGTCGCTGGTTCAAGATCTGTGATGTCTGGAGAGGAGAGAGAACAAACCACAAACACACAGACTGAGTTATCATCATTCCTATGTTGCAACACAACACTTCATATATGGTTCTTTATTGTTCTTGAGATGGTCTCACGTGGAGCGCTGCCCTTCAGCTGGTATGGCTGAACATTACCGGTGGCACCTGCAGTCAGAGAGACAGAGAGCAGGACGCTGACTGCAAACGCCGACTTTGACCCCAGTATTCATTATATTAAAATGAGACGCTGACCTGCCATGGAAAGTTCAGTGATTTCATCTGCTGGAAAAAGAAATAAGAAAATGATGCCTTCTTGCATGAAATCATTGGACTCTTTTTAAAACATTTTCAGAAGACAAACAAACCGCCGACCTGAGGCTGGAAGTTCAGCTCCCACCTCTGCCTCTGGTTGCACTGAAAATATACAGTGTAAAGATGAACACTTGGTATTGATAGAATTCTTTTAAGCAGAAGAAATAAATAGTTATGAACTGAGCTAAGATTAAATGACATTCACCTTCTGCGTTTTCATCAAAATCATCATCAAACAGCATAACTGAAAAAGGAGGAAAAGGAAGCGCTTTGGTTAATGTCTGTTTTAATGTGCACATACTATGATGTATACTACACACGGTACACTACACAACTACTGTCATCAACCAGACTCACCAGGTTCTTCTTCATCTGGGACTGTGTCGGCTCCTGGGATACCTGAAGGTGAAATAAAAAGATAGATATGGTTAATGCCTGTATTAATGTGCCATTGTACTGTTAGTACTGTACTGATGTACTGTTTTAATACTGTGTCAGTTTGTACCATTTGTCATAAGGTAATTTGAAAAATGTGGTTTTTATGTAGGAGACATTACTGTCTAGTACACGAACATTGTACTATATACTAAGTAAAACACTGTACTGAGGGTAATCAGATACTCACCGATATCAGCTGTGTTTACTGGGACAGCATCATTTACTGGTACATCTGGAAATCATCATGTGACAGATATTATTAATGTGTGCGATAATATGGTTTTGGTACTAAACATGCGGATGGACTCAAAATGAAAATTAGTTTTTTTTTTTTAATGGCCAAAATCGTCGACAGTGGAAGCATTTAAATCAGGTTTTCAGTATGTACAAATATCTAATATCTGACTTTTTGAGGTTGAACTTGCTATTTTCAGGGTGGTTGTCATCTTAAACCCAGCATTTCTTTAATACTTAGTAGAAAAACATTAGAAAAAACTGTACACACACCTGGAGAAATCAATTGTTACTGTAAAATCATGTCCCGTGAGGCTTCATCACGGCGTTGCTTTGCGCCATGCGGCACTGCCGCGACGCGCGAAGCCTCCGCTCCTCTTTCCATGACAAAAACTCCTGTAACAGTGGAATGTGCCGTTCATTTTTAAACTGGACGCTGTCTTGATCCAGTATGTCATCTGACTAGCACAGGAATTGTGAAAAGACGTGGACATCAGCACTTTTCCGGCACATTAAGACAGACGTGCAGAGGAGTTCCGCATGTCACGGTGCAGCCGCTCGGCGCAATTACGGCAATAGTGTGGGACAACTACATTTTGTTTAAAAAAAATCACAACAGTTGTATGACATTGAATACCCCAATCATGTTTTGATTATTTTACTGATATTTTATTCAGAGATATTTTAAATCATTAGAAAAAACGTTTCTTTACCATTCATTTTTATCATTGAAGATCAAAAGTCTGGGTGTGGGACAAGCACAAAACAGCAATATTTGCATATAATGATGCTGAAAAAAGGTGAAAAAGTCATCATAGACTACTAGAACAAATTTCTTAACACACTTTCATTGTAAAGATAACTATAAAAGTGTGAAATTTCCCCTTTTTTCTGTTTTTCATACAATATGATCAAAGGACATAATAAGTGCCCGTAGTCTAAGAATCACCCTTTTATTGATTTTCAGATTTTTTGCAGATGATGCACTTGTTTACAGTCAGACACTGACCTGGATCTTCGAGGTTTTCTTTGAGAGTGTCTTCCACTTGCAGTGCTAAAAGTGAAAAAAATGTCTGATATCAACTCCGTGCAGTTATATAAAGAGCATATATGTTAAAAATAAAGGTAAACTGAATCTGTAAATGTGTTAAAGTCAGTACTGGGCACAAATCAGATAACAGCTAATTATCAAAGCTCACTTTTTTCATGAGCAGATTAGCTTTTTGGCTAACATTGAAAACCATTAGTGGACCAATTAGCTCACACTAAATGTAACTCTACTAACTTTAAATCAGCTCATGTTTCTTGAAGAAAGTTTAGCGGCCAAACATATTTGTAAAAACCCTAAAATCAGGTTTGGTTGTACTGAATCCAACACATCATGTGAAGGAAACAAGTATCACTGTGATGAACAGGAGGTCAATTAATTAGATAACTGAAGTTATTTTCCATGTCTATATTTATTATGTCTTAATATTTCTTTTGCATTAAATACTTTCTGCAATGTGAATAAACTAAGTCAAATGGAAACCACTTTTAAATTTCATTTGTTCATTTAATTAGTTATGTACCTTTTGACCATAAACTAATTTAACTAAATGAAACTAAAATGTCTGTAGAGACCCTGATCATGTACTCATAACAAGATAATGGTAATTAAAAAAGTGTATTTGTACTGAGTCTAGAATACACACACACACACACACACACACACACACACACACACACACACACACACACACACACACACACACACACACACACACACACACACACACACAAATCACTTTATGAAACATCTGGAAAAAAATAACTTTTTAATGATATTCTGATTTTTTGCAGATGATGCACTTGTTTACAGTCAAATACTGACCTGGATCTATGAGGTTTTCTTTGATAGTGTCTTCCACCGGCAGCGCTATAAGTGAAAAAATGTGATCAACACCTAGCAGTTATGTAAAGATCATATATGTTAAAAAAAAATGAAGATAACCTAAATCTGTAAATGTGTTAAAGTCAGTACTGGGTACAGTTTAGATAACAACTAATTATCAAAGCTAACTTTTTGTCTTGAACAGATTAGCTTTTTGGCTAACATTGAAAATCATGAATGGATCAATTAGCTCACACTAAATGTAGCTCTACTAACTTTAATTCAGCTCATGTCTTTTCAAGAAATTTTAATGGTCAAATAATTAAAATCATTTTCCATGTATATTTTATGTCTTAATATTTCTTTTCCATTAAATACTTCCTGCACTGTGAATAAAGTAAATAGAATGGAAACTGCTGTTAAAATTCATTTGTTAATTTAAAGATCTATGTACATTTTGACCATAAACTAAATTATCTAAAATAACTGCAGACACTTTTAATATGTACTCATGACAAACATAATGGTTATTAAAAAAGTGCATTGTACTGAGTTGATCTCTCTCTATCTCTCTCTCTCTCGATCGACACACACTACACACACATACATATCACTTTCTGAAAGAACTGTCAAAAAAGAAACTTTTTTAATGATATTTTTGCAGATGATGTATTTGTTTACAGTCAGACACTAACCTGGATCTACAAGGTTTTCTTTGATAGTGTCTTCCACCGGCAGAACTAAAAGTGGAAAAAATGTCCGATAAACACCGTGCAATTATAAAGATCATATATGTTTAAAAATGAAGGTAACCTGAATCTGTAAACGGGTGATTCTTAGACTACGGGCACGTATTATGTCCTTTGATCATATTGTATGAAAAACAGAAAAAAGGGGAAATTTCACACTTGTATAGTTATCTTTACAATGCAAGTGTGTTAAGAAATTTGTTCTAGTAGTCTATGATGACTTTTTCACCTTTTTTCAGCATCAGTATATGCAAATATTGCCGTTTTGTGCTTGTCCCACACCCAGACTTGTGATCTTCAATGATAAAAATGAAGGGTAAAGAAACGTTTTTTCTAATGTTTTAAAATATCTCTGAATAAAATATCAGTAAAATAATCAAAACATAATTGGGGTATTCAATGTCATACAGCTGTTGTGATTTTTTTTAAACAAAATGTAGTTGTCCCACACTATTGCCGTAATTTCCACCACAACACTGCAATGTCCCTAAACAGTTTGTATGAAAGATTATTTGGGTAGTTTCTATGGAGATAAACAGTGACATCAGAGCACATGTATATAGCGCCAAATCACAACAAACAGTTGCCACAAGGCACTTTATATTGTAAGGCAATGGTGTGGTGGAAATTACATTTACAAGGCCAATAGTGCCCGTAGTTAAAGAATCACCCAAACATGTTAAAGTCAGTACTGGGTACAGTTATGCTAACAGTTATGCTAATTATCAAAGCTTTTTTCCCCATGAGCAGATTAGCTTTTTGGCTAATACTGAAATCCATTAAATTCTTTCTGTACTGTGATTAAACTAAATAGAATGGAAACTACTGTTAAAAATTCATTTGTTCATTTAATTATCTATCTATCTATCTATCTATCTATCTATATCTCAATCACACTTTCTGAAAGAACTGTCAAAAAAAGAAACACTTTTCAATGATATTCTGTTTTTTTGCAGATGATGCATGTGTTTACAGTCAGACACTGACCTGGATCTACAAGGTTTTCTTTGATAGGGTCTTCCACCGGCAGAGCTAAAAGTGAAAAAATGTCCGATATCAAGACCGTGCAGTTATATAAAGAGCATATATGTTTAAAAATGAATGTAACCTGAATCTGTAAACATGTTAAAGTCAATAATGGGCACAGTTCCACTAACAGCTAATTATCAAAGCTGTCTTTTTTCCAATTAGTAGATTAGCTTTTTGTCTAATACTGAAAACCATTAAATTCTTTCTGTACTGTGCATAAACTAAGTACAATGGAAACTACTGTTAAAATTTCATTTGTTCATTAAATTATTTTCTGTACGTTTTGACCATAAAGTAAAATTAACTGAATGAAACTGAAATAACTGTACACACTCTCAAAATAATGGTAATTAAAATTGCATTGTACAGAGTTGTAATATTTCTTTTCCATTAAATCCTTTCTGAGCTGTGAACAAGCTGTATGCACGATGGAAAGTACTGTTTAAATTTAATTCGGTCATTTAATTACAGTGTTCTTGTACATTTTGACTATAAACTAAATCTTGTGCATGTTAAACCATCTCTTTTTGGACGCTTCATGTTTACATTTCAATGTATTATAATTTCAGCTCTTTATGTGTGTTTTAGGGGGGTTAAAGCCCCCCATCCAAAAAAGACAAAGCTAAATTTGTAAAATAAAAGTTATCGATTATCAGTTGCATGAGAAAAATGTTTTAGTGGTGTAAATCATTATCATCACACCAGAGTCTTCAGCTGGCAGATTAATGCTTATCAACATGAACTTTGGGTTCGCCATGCGTACCACCGGATTAAAGTAAAGACGGGCGCTGTTTTTAGTCACTTAATTAATCCTGGCTGCATTTTGGACATAATATGAACTACACCAATCAATCAGTCATTAGCGTCAGGAGGCAGGTGCGCTGAAAACAGGCACACTGGCATTTAAATGGCAAAGTCAAGTGAGAGGTTTTGTGGTGAGAAAACAGATCGGTGCCCGAACCATCAACGCAGATCATTTAAAGTCCACCAGCGCTCGCCGAGGTGACGTAGTCAGTTCACAGTTTGTATTTTTCTATCAATTTGATTTTAAGTTGTTTCTATTTGAGTGTCACTGTAGTTTGAACCCCCCCATAGGTAAAGTGTGTGTGATTATTATATCGATATATAGATCGTATAACTGATCTGAGGTTAGTTTACCTGCTACAGCACCGACACAGACTCCAACACACAGGAACGAGACAAACAGCTGAATCTTCATCATGATGAACGTCTGAAAATAAGGAACAGCACATTTATACTTTGTTACATTCAAACAAATATTAGTTTTTTCCCCCTAAAATGTAACAGAGCAATTTTCAGCCAAAGCTTTGATCCAATTCAAAGCAAATAGGTTTGAGTTCTGGAAATGTTTAAAGGATTAAAAAGCCGTAATAACGTCACTGAGTGATTCTCACCGTATTCAAATAACTGTCAGGTACGATCTGGTTGCTCTTTATATTTAGTGTCTGTCAGAAACGTGTGAGTCAACTTATCAACAAGGTCACTGATAAGAGTCATAAAGACAGATTACAGAACTCAGTGTGGCTGTAGTACATTAATATCATGTCTTTTGATCTCTCTTGGACCCGTATGACAAAATAATCATTTACAAGACACAAAATATCAATTGTGATGTAAGGTTTGAATATGTAGCCTGAGAATGTTCCTGAGTCACAATATGGCGTTGAACCTGCTCTCCAGTAAACAGTATAGTCATTATACAATACGAAGCCAACTTGACAGTCTCAATTTGCAATAATTTACTGCCACACGCCTTTGAAGTGTGCCAGTTAAACTGCAATACATATTCCATTACTGGAACTTTGATTGGCCAAAGTCCTGCCAACATTAAGGCATGCTAGAATTTTAATTCCAATCCAATCCAGTTGATTATTAAAAACAACAAGGTTGACCAAAGGGCTGTACAACAAAGACATAAATAATCACATGGTAAATAACAGTGGCAACAATACAAGTCTTTAAAACAGTAAAATCATCAACCCTCTAGTCAAAAGCCAAAGAAAACAAATATGTTTTAATGCGAGATCTAACGACTAGAGGAGAATCCGCCTGCCTGATACAGAGAAGCAGGTCATTCCACAATCTGGGACCAAGAACAGAAAAAAGCTCTATCACCTCTAAATTTGAGCTTGGTCTGAGGAACTATACAAGCAGAGCTTGATCTCGTGACCTAAGAGAACGTGAAGGGGAAAACGACACGAGCAGGTCAGACAGATACCTTCGGGCAAGATCATTGAGACATTTAAAAACAACCAAAACTTTTATTAGAACAAATATCACTGCACAAAAGTTGTGCAAATATTTTAAAAATAATGAAAAGCTGTTTAATATTTACAATACAAAAAAGTTATGACTTATTTATTGTTAAAATACATTTTTGGAGGACTTTTGCAGTTTGAGATAGTTGATAAAGTTGTATTTAAATTGGGTTTTACAATCATTTTATTCCTGAGCAATTAGCCTGTAAGTGTCTTTGGGCTCCTTCACACGGTGCGAAGTTTGGATGAAGTGCACCATGTGCTGCACCTGGCACTGTTCTTGCTCCAAAGACACCGGTGCGTGCACAAACTCTCGCACCGGGTTCGTGCACGCCTGCCTGTCGGTACGATGTTTCGTGGTGCACTAATTTCAAACTGTTTTGTGCTGTTTTGCCGTAATCAACCAGACGTTGACCAAACTTCATGTGTGAAGGGGCCATAAGTCTTGTCGTGTACCAGACAGTGCAAAGAAAACTTTTTGAAATGAGATCGGCAAACATTATGATCAGTGTCTTTACTGAAATAATCACAGACTGCACCCCCCCCCCATGGGAAGCCATGATTTCCCAGAATGTTCCTGAAAGCAGCCTCATCAAGCACTTTGCCAAACTCAGGCTGTAAAGAATCCTTATCAGTATCCACACCTGAGTTCAGTGAGTACTGACAGAACTACGATGCAGCCAGTAGTTGAATTCTTTGACCTGAAACAAGACTCCTCTGGTCACCGAGTGTCAAACAGCTGGCATTGCTGTAATCCAGGTGTTCACCCTGTTCAGAGAAGAACAAGACCTTTCAGTTTGTTGGGATGATACTTGTCTCCAAAATGGAAGCAGAAATTTGTTCCAACACCAAGACAACTGCATCCCCACAACATCACAGATCCTTACAGCTTCAGATGTCTTCATTTGTTTCACCACCAGAGTCTGAGTGGAGTTACAACCGAACCCTAAAGGTGAGGTTCTCGACTTACTGTCCTATCATCATGACATCTGGGTAGTGACCCAAAGAACAGGACTTCAGACACAAGGGGCAGAAATGACGTTCCTCTGGTGAGTATCTGTGGTTATCTTAAGGGACAGAGTGAGAGGCTCAGCTATCCAGGAGGGACTCGGAGTAGAATCTTTGCTCCTTTGCCTTGAAACAGGACAGCTGTGATGGTTCAGCCAGGTGGTGAGGATGCACCAAGTCATCTCACCAGATGCCCTCTTCCAGTCTCAATCCACAGGGAGGAAGCTGGAGGGATTATATGTCCTTGGTGGCTTGGGAACCTCTCCAGATCCCCAGATGTAGTTAGAAGGCTTGTACTGGATGACGTTAAGTGAGTGCGGGATGAAGGGATTTATCTGCTGCCATCGTGTCCCAGACAAGCAGCAGGAAATGAACGAATGTTTCATCATGTTTGCAATCTCATTGAGAGTGAGCTTACTGGACAATCAGTCATAACAACCCTGGGACTGGAGATGCCCAGCTCAAAGCAGGAGGATCATATTTATGCAGCTGCTTGAAGTAGGCGACGTAGCAGCAGCCATTTGTCAGGACCACGCCATATATATATATATATAAACATAAGCTTGCTTATAATTCCACAAAACTCACATAAACTTTGATTAAGGAATGGTAATTTTTAGAACTGAGTATTTGTCCCAGTGAGATATGAGTAAATGAGAATAAAAGGGAAGAAAGTGTCAAAGTAATAAATTAAAGAAAGAAAATAAATCAAATAGCTAATCATGACAGGCTCAGATTAGGAGGGAGCAATCTTACATTATCTGAAGAACAGAAATAAGTAAATGAGAGAATCAGCTGAGTTATTACTTGAAAATGTTGACGTTCTAATAAGCTGTCTATGTGCGGTCTGCATAAGTTGGGAGTGGCAAGATGGCCGCCAGTTTGCTTCAGCGGATTGTACGGATCCAGTAATATAAATGCAGATCAGTGGGTGATGACAGTGTCTTTCCGGAGGTGAGCGACCCTGTGGAGGTGGACTGACCTCTAAGAGATCAAACTGAATGTGTGTCTCAGACATTCTGACTTTGTTTTTATGTCGCACAGTTAACATTCCTGTGATCGAGTCTCACGAGATCCTGGAACTCACCTTTGAACTTTTATGAGAGTTCTAAGACGTGGAATAAGCAGCAAAACAAGGTTTATAATAATGTTACATTGGAGCCATCTCCTAGTTCATCGATTTAGACTGAATCAGGAGTACGTGTATCGATGAAGCCATCATATCTATTGTTCTGAAATCGATTTGTGACGGTTGAATGTTTTATCCTTAGAAATGAAGCGATTCCAAGATTTAATTATGTCCTTGAAATTTCATAGCTAAATGTGGTTTCTATTCACATGACAACAGATGGAAAACCTTTTCAAGTTAACTCTGAGCATGTGCTGGCGCTGCACTTTGCCTCATCCACAACACCATGGAACTGCCTCAGATCCTGGATGGCAACCACCTGTCTGCTGCAGCCAGGTGAAACACGGGCGCCCCTGTGGTCTTCTCCAACTACTGAGGTCCTCAACACTCAGGCACCTTTGTGCTGGATTGTGCACAGAGGAACAGGCCACATGGCCAAACGGTCAGAGCTGACACTTCCTCACAATGTCGGTGATACGCCTCATCTTAGTCTTTTATTAACTGCCTGTTTCATACAAAGTCATTCCAGTGGGACCTGAGGAGCCTCCAAAGAGACAGAGTAACAGAAATCCTTTTATATGGAGACTTTCTAGGAAGCCAAATGATATCTTGTTGTTTTCATGTTAATATAAAGTGTTGAACTTTCAGCAGTGATGTGTCGCACCAACATGACTCAAAGGGAAACCATCCTGATGGCTTTTAAGAAGAAGAAACCTGACTTGGATCCAGGAATACTGGCAAATTATAGACTTGCTCATAATTTGTTTCCATTCAAACATCCACAAGGAAAGTGGTTTATAATCAAATTCCGTTATGTCTGTTTGAGAAAAATCTGTTTGATCCTCCACAATCAGTTTTCAGAGATCATCATCATTCTACAGAAACTGGGCAGCTGAAGTGGTGAATGACTTGTTGTTGGCAGAGTATCAAGACTAACGTCCTCAGTCAGATACTGACCGGGGAGGTGCAGTGGAGTGTGTGTGTGTGGATAGGTTTGACCATTCTATGGTAAATTACACATGCACACACACACACACGGGAAGGTAGAGGTTCTGCAGTTAGTGTTTTTTTTTTCTTGAGTATTCAGAAACACACTGAAGAAGACGTTGCTGGTGGCTGCAGTTTGCTCCCTGGCGGCTCTATTGACTTGAGGACAGCCACATTGTGTCGTGGGTCATGTTTTGAATGTGCAGGTTTTAACTCTGCAGTATTGTTCATGTGTTATTAGTATTATTCTGTTATCTGACTCATTTTCCCCTCTTTGATAAATATTCTCTGGCACCTTTATTTTGACATTTCTTCCGTGTTCATTTCATGTAACTTGACTTCCTGTTTCTGGTCCTCTGACTGCTTTTCCATGTTTAATAGTTTACGCGTCTTTATAACCACTGTTAGAACATATTGTATGGTTTCAGTCTCTTCTTATAACATCCCTGCCTTCTTTCAGTGTTTTTGCTTCTTTGCCGTCTTCCGTCTAACCTGCTCCTTGTATCTTAGACAGCTCCTTTAGACAGACTGTAATTAACGGCTCTGATGAGAAGTCCTACTGCTTGAAATCAAAAGTTACTTAAAGGCGTGGCTCAAATCACATTAACGATGTGAGCAGTATGAACTCAATTGTAGAAACTAAGAAGAACTGTATGTTATGTTTCGGACGCGGTCGGAGCACCGACCCAGCGTTTGAAAGGACCCAGCATAAGCAGAGCACGGTTCAAAAGATAACCGAATTTAATAAACATAACAGTAACATAACATGCAGTGCTAAACAACTAAAAAGTTCGCGGTCTGGTGAGGTGGAAACACGGCGCGCTCTCAACAGCGCAAACGGTCCGGAGCCACAGCAGTTCGGACCCAGGGACCCCGCCGACACCCGCCAGGTGGCCGCGACAAACCAAGACTGTGAAGAAAGAAAACATGAGGTGAGTCCAACTCCACACAGAGACACAAGTCAAAGGTGCACGCAATCAGCAAACACTTCCTGGCTTAAATCTATACATCAGCTTCTTACCCTGCAGGCACGGAACAACTCAGTTCAAATCTCCACTGCAGCAGAAGCTGATTAGACAATTAGCATAACGTGACAGCTCACTAACACAAGGTGTGAGGGACACCAAATCCACTGTCATTACCTCATAAAAGTCACCAAAACCAAATTACCTCAGGAAGTGTGCTGAAGAGCGTGAGACCTCACCCAATCCTCCTTCACAGACTGTGGCATCAAACCTGGAGCGGTCTCTGCGTCCGTGATGGTGAGATTGTTCTCCTGACGTCGATCTCACATGTCTGCTCACAAGGTCGAGTCTCTGGCAATCACACACTGTGCATTCAAGGTTTAAATGCAGCAATCTCTGATCAAGACAAAATACACCACAGCTGTGAGTCCTGATGACCTGCACGTGAAAACAAGCCTCAGGTGTTCAGGGTGAGGTCCTGATGCTCAGCCACTCAGTCCTGAATGCATACCACCTGGTGGGAGAAACAGAAAACAAAAACCAAGCCAGCCAAACACCCCAGCCCACAACACTATAGGGAATGTGCAGTGCACTACGGCACTTTATAAGTTATTGTTCTTAATGTTATGGTTTGTAAAATATATAAATGTATGAAATTAGACTTGCAATTTTAATTAACTTATTCCAATTTAATTGTACATGTAGTTTTTTTTTTTTTAACTGTGTGTCCTCCTTTGACTGAGTTTGTGTAAGATAACCGTCATGCTCAGATCATGTCTGTCTTTTTGTTTCCTGTCTTTTGTCTAGTCTGTGTCTTGTTGTTGTAGTTGGTGACCCCTATGTAATGTAAATGGTAAATGGACTGCATTTATATAGCGCTTTTCCATCTGCATCAGACGCTCAAAGCGCTTTACAATCATGCCTCACATTCACCCCGATGTCAGGGTGCTGCCATACAAGGCGCTCACTACACACCGGGAGCAATAGGGGATTAAAAGCCGGGAGCAATAGGGGATTAAAGGCCTTGCCCAAGGGCCCTTAGTGATTTTCCAGTCAGGCAGGGATTTGAGCCCATGATCTTCTGGACTCAAGCCCAACACCTTAACCACTAGACCATCACCTCCCCTAGTAGTAGTCTGTTCTTGTCTTGCAAACTCCTGTGATGTTTGTGTGTTTTTTCTGTAAATTGTTTAATTCTTATAGTCTGTCAGGGACTACAGATGGAAATTAGCCCTATGGCTATAATTTAACATATTTACACTTTATGTGTTCATTAATATGTGTTGTCCCTTTTAACTAAATAAATTAAATGAATTATCCATCTGCTTTTTCCTTTAAACCTGTTAGATTGCTCATGTGCACTGGATTACTGGGTTAAGACCCACAATGCAAAAAGACAGCAGTAAAAACAGAACAGGTTTAATAAAGATAAACTGCGCAGGAGGACACTGTGGAGGACTACGGAGACCAGGTGGGGTTTCATGGAGCAGCAGGATAATACAAGAGACAAAAACAAACAAGTTCTGGCATGAAGTAAACAGTCTATGAATGAAGCAACAGTGAAAAATAATTCTTGGTACAAAGACCCAGCAGTACCACACAGAATAACCTGGACAAGCCTGTGAAGAAATCCTGCGTTTAACTAGACTGGCAGATGAGTCACAGGTGTGACAGCTGCCACAGGTGTCAGCAATCAGCAACCAGCAATGTCACAGACAGAGAGAGAGAGAGAGAGAGAGAGAGAGCGCACCACAGCACAGAGGAACTCAACAGTATTAGAGTCTGACTGACACAAGGTTTTTAACTCCAATACCAATTTCACTATTTGATGATTCTAAAATCCAGTATGCCAATATATCAACCGATTCCCCCCCCCCCCCCACACACACACAGAAACACAAAGCAGAAACAAAGATTTTCCCATATTTATTTTGAGTAGTTTTTGTAATGAGTCTTCACAAAGATAATATGACATAATGCAGTTTGAAATTAAACTTATTTTATTATCTCAGTCATATCATATTCCACGTATGGACTAATGGCTCCTCTTCGCCTGAAGTAATGGTCCATTTTTTCCATATGCTGGGTACTTATCAGACATTAACAGGCCTATGTGAAGTGGAATAAATCCAATAATTTAAAATTTGTGTGTTTTTTTTTAATCAACTGTAGGCACAACATTTTGAGCCAATTTATCTTAAATATGATGCAAATTTCACATTTTTTATTTCATATTTTATGTTTTGCACAAGTCACAAATAATATTTAAAATGTTAAAAAAAACTTTTTTGCTCCCTACATCAAAACTTACATGTAGTAGCTTTATTCTTGGTAGACTAATGTAAAGTTAAACTTTAATTTTTGCCAGACCACCTTCAATATTCTGTCAATTTAAAATTTGTTAACTAAGATGCCATCATTTACCCAACATCAAACTTCACTCTGTACAGATTTAAAATCATTGTGTGCAGCTTCACTGTTTGGTGAACATCCCATGCCTGACCCCATGAAATCTCACACTAATTCAGATAAAACTTAAACTTTTGTAATTAGCTTGGTGGGCTTGTGTCCTGGATTGGTGCAGTTTTAGCTTTAATATTTCAGAATAAAACAGTAAGTTATCATGTTTGGGAGCTAGTCAATGGGGGCTTCTAAATATTAATGCACCCCTGACGTGGGCCAGGTTCAAATATGAATCACTGCAACCCATGTTGGATCTTTCATCTCTTTGTTTTTTTAATTGTCATTAATTGGCCATTATAAACACAAATACTGATTTATCTCCAAGTAGCTCATATTGTGCGATTATATCATTTGAGCTCTAGTTTGTACCTTCAATATCCTGCTCACTTAGATAGAGTGCTGCCTGTTGGACTGATCACCTGTGTGCCTGACCTCTGCCTGTTTAATCACCTCTGCATGTGTGTCTGACATTGGCCTCTTTCCTGACCCTTGTCTGTGTGTCTGACCTCTACCTGTGTGCCTGACCTCTGCCTGTGTGTCTGACATTGGCCTCTTTCCTGACCCTTGGCTGTGTGTCTGACCTCTACCTGTGTGCCTGACCTCTGCCCGTGTGCCTGACCTCTGCCTGTGTGTCTGACATTGGCCTCTTTCCTGACCCTTGTCTGTGTGTCTGACCTCTGCCGTGTGCCTGACCTCTGCCTGTGTGCCTGACATTGGCCTCTTTCCTGACCCTTGTCTGTGTGTCTGACCTCTACCTGTGTACCTGACCTCTACCTGTGTGCCTGACCTCTGCCTGTGTGTATGACATGGGCCTCTTTCCTGACCCTTGGCTGTGTGTCTAACCTCTACCTGTGTGCCTGACCTCTGCCCGTGTGCCTGACCTCTGCCTGTGTGTATGACATGGGCCTCTTTCCTGACCCTTGGCTGTGTGTCTAACCTCTACCTGTGTGCCTGACCTCTGCCCGTGTGCCTGACCTCTGCCCGTGTGCCTGACCTCTGCCTGTGTGTCTGACATTGGCCTCTTTCCTGACCCTTGTCTGTGTGTCTGACCTCTGCCCGTGTGCCTGACCTCTGCCTGTGTGCCTGACATTGGCCTCTTTCCTGACCCTTGTCTGT
This sequence comes from Thalassophryne amazonica, assembly GCF_902500255.1. Taxonomy (NCBI): domain Eukaryota; kingdom Metazoa; phylum Chordata; class Actinopteri; order Batrachoidiformes; family Batrachoididae; genus Thalassophryne; species Thalassophryne amazonica. Next base: position 67,039,190 of record NC_047122.1, read on the forward strand.
GTGTCTGACCTCTACCTGTGTGTCTGACCTCTGCCCGTGTGCCTGACCTCTGCCTGTGTGTCTGACATTGGCCTCTTTGCTGACCCTTGTCTGTGTGTCTGACCTCTGCCCGTGTGCCTGACCTCTGCCTGTGTGCCTGACATTGGCCTCTTTCCTGACCCTTGTCTGTGTGTCTAACCTCTACCTGTGTACCTGACCTCTGCCCGTGTGCCTGACCTCTGCCTGTGTGTCTGACATTGGCCTCTTTCCTGACCCTTGGCTGTGTGCCTGACCTCTGCCTGTGTGCTTATTGAACCAAACTGTGTCCTGAATCACCTCCAAAAACTTAAACTAGTTCAGATAAAGGAAAATGTTCTGGTTTGTGATAAAATGATATAAACTCTGAATGCCTGCAGGTACGTGATGATTTTTTTGATTGGAGCCGTCTGTGCTCTTTTCCTTTAATTCAAAGCAACAAGACAACTTAGCAGAGTCAAGTAGAGTTAATAAATCCTTTTTTGCAGTGCAGATGACTGAGAACCTTCAGAGAAATACGTTGGGCAGAAAGTTGGTGCCAGTTTTATCACCCCAGAGAACCACTTACAGCAGACTCATGTTCAGGGTGTTAAAGCAGCTCTGTAATTTGATTTGTGATGTTTCCATCTCCCTCTCTCAGTCTGTATCTTTTCTCATGTCTGTCCTATTATCACAGAAAGTGTTCACTGGATAGCAGCAGTGTTGCTGAGGGGCCGTCCTAACGGCACAGCGGTTTATTTGTAAGTTTTATGTACTGGTGAAGGAGGAGGTGCCCCAAGGGTGCACCGCTTGCTTGAACTTAAACTCTAAACATCTACATTTCTTCCTGACTTTTGTTCCTCATCGCTTAACTTTGATCAAGGGGATAAACAGGATAAAACAGGATAAGGATCAAATAAGATCAAAGGCAAGATCAGTATTAAAGGATTCAAGCTCAAAGCTAAAATATCAAAGGCAATAGCTTCCCATCAAACTGTAGTCAGCTATTCCTTTTTGAACATTATGATCTCTTCACCATATTTGTTTAGTTTCTTTATGTTCTTGTAAGTTTCCTGCTGACTGAACGTAATCCTGCGCCCTGCTACGATGTCTCTATGTGTAACTGTGGTTCCCGACCCCCCGGTCCTGAGAGACATCTGAACCTGCACATTCTTATCTTTTCCTGCTAAATGCTAATTAACTTATTCAGGTGTCTGTTAACTCTTGATTGGCAGGATTTAATTCATGATGTCAACTGGGAAAATATTGACTTTTCATTGCAAGTTCATCATCTTAAGGTTTCCTTTATGGTGTCATAATGTGAGAGGACTGATCAGGTCCAATCAAAGGAATCTATTATATATTACTCAAACAAGATACTGTCAGTTCCTCTCAAGTTAACCAGGTGCAATTACCCTTACTCTAAAATCACTTGTTGCAGCAGCAAGAGTCGTACAGCAGTAAAGAAAAAGAAAAATATTTACATTAAAGAAAGGTGACTAAAGTATATTGCGATGTTTGCTGGTGGGTGCATAAATACTGATGTGAACAGATTACATGAAAAATAGAATATAAGTGAGTATGTGTAGATATGGTAAACTTATTGCACAGAATAAATTGCACAGCTGTGCATGTCATAAAGCAGAAAAGGTGACGGTAGACGTAGTTGATAGTGCAAAATCAGCAGGTGAGTATGGTGCTAGAAACATTTTCAGGTATTATGCAGTCTGACTGCAGTTGGAATAAATGACCTGCGGAGGTGCTCTGTTTTACACAGAGGGTGCAGCAGGCTATTACTGAAGTCTCATGCAGGGAGCGAGAGGGGTTGTCCATATTTGATATCAGCTTAGCTAACATCCTCCTCTCACCCACCACCTCTATGGGATCCAGAGTGCATTCCACTACAGAGCCGGTCCTTCTGACTCATCTATAGTTAAGGGAGATCACTCTGATAACTGGGTAAAAATGTTAGTTACTCTGTTGTATCCTGTATCAAGTCAAGTCTGGGAGCATGCAGTGGTGCTGTGCGTTACCACATCCATCCCACCATACATCCCCTCTTGTTTCTGGATGGCAACCACCCAGGCAGACAACAGATCATCCCCAACTCTTAAGAGTTGCATCCACAATAAAATTTAGGCAGCAATGGCTTGACTAAAGGCCTTTCACTCCACCAAATTTCAGTTAAACTGGTTCATGACTTTTGAGATGTCATGCTGACAAACACACAAACAAACAAGGAATGACAACAGAACTGTAAACATCCTCAGCACAGGTGATGACGTGCAGCAGACGCAGCGAGCATGTCAGTCATTCTGGGCAGGCTGCTGCAGCAGCTCCGTGTTCTGATTTAATGTTGGCATTGGAACGCTCAGAGAGGAACAAAGCCTCATAAAATCATCATTTCCACGCACATCAAATGCTATTTAGTGATTCAGCAAGCGCTCTCTACCTAAAAGCTTTATGTCTGGACCGCGCGGTCACGCTCAGAAGATAATAGCAGTCTGTGTCACTGTAGTGCTTTCTCAATCAGCCGGTCACTTAGAACCGTGAAGGGTGTGTTTTCTCCTAAAACAGTTATCTCTCCATCTCCATTTTTCATCCACTAATCTCACAACGCTTCGACCTGGAGTCGACCACTGTGGTTTAGATTGTTTCTTCAGTGTCTTAGACAGAAAACCGATAAAGCGCATGTTGAAGAAAATGAGTGGTAGCAAGATTCTGAAATCATCTCTCCCACCAAGTCTTCACCAACATCAGCCGGCCGTGATGTTCAGTCCAAATATATTGATGTCTGAAGACTGAATATGTCTGTATCACATCGATCAGTGACGACCCACTGGGTCAGTGTCAGACCGCTGCCAAAGGCTGAGGTTCTAACCTCTGTCAGTGCCACCTGAAAGAAATCAGGAAATTCTTTAAACGCTGCTTATTTTGAAAACAGCACACCAACGTGTGGTGTTCTGTTTTTGGATTACAGCCACGTTATCGGCTGTGGGAGACGAAGGTTCAACGTAGAAGAGAAAAGCAAATTCTCAGAGTCATCAGTATCTTCTGGAATCAGATCAGTAACAGGGGTCTTATTTTAGGCTGGACTTTGTGTGAGTAACACTAAAGTCAGATCAGTTTGCTTTATGTGAAATCAAATCAGCAGATATGATCTCATGACACCTGACACACAAAACCAAATATCAAACTGCAATTTACAGAGAACCAACATTCAGAGGGCGATAGTGACAGGAAGGAAGGAACCTCAAGTAGAACCAGACCTTATGCAGGTGGCCCTACAGCTAGAAGACCACCTGCACTTCCAGGTGAACTTTAAGGCCCCGAACAGTTCAGCATGCAGGATCCTCACTGCCAAGAAGCTCATGGGTCAATCAGGCAAAGGGGACGCCGTGTAACACTGGGCTGCTGTACATCAACCGTCACTTGGGGAACATATGGACGGACTGCAGTCTGTGTCTGTTGTTAAAATCCAAAGCGGTTCCAGCAGCTAGTGAGACCAGCAGGCAGTGCTCGATCATGTCTCTAAAACAACCATCTATCTGCTGCAGCCAGGTGAAAGGTGACTTCTGGTTTCCTTTCATTTTTTCGCTTGAAAGAAAACAAAACAAAAAACATAATTTTATTAAACTTTCTGAGCATAAGCAAATATTTAAATACACACCACCCACAACCAGCTTCCTGCCACCCAACTGATAAATTAAACTGTCATTTTGCACAAAGCACTTCAGACGTGCACGTCATGCTCATGGACACCACTTTAGATGTTTAAATATTTCCATTACAGACTTTTATGAAGCTTTAGATTAATGTTTTTCTTCTTCTTAACAATGTTAGATGTGCTTGGTTTCCAAATGTGCATATTTTTTAACAGACATAATGACAGAGAGCAGTTTTAGTTTGCTGTGGGACATATTTTCCATGCATGACAGATTTGTATCCTCAATGTGAACATTAAAATCCCACTTCACACATAGCAAGAATGTGCAGGAACCAGGCCGACACGGAAAATATGGTCAGAATCCGAATGCAGTCGGGAGGAAAAGAGGCATGGCCAGCCGTGTCAGAACGCAGCTGGACCGCCTTGTGCACACCTGCAGGATGCAGCCCAAACATATTACAGACAACAGTCAGATGACACAGACTGCTGTCAAGACGCTACTGACACTGGAGCTGTCACTCACTCACTCACTCACTCATCCTCACATTCCCAGCACTAAACTGACCTCTCATCAGGAACATGGTGTGCTGGCAGGAGTGTGTTTGTCTCTTACATGACGGAGTGTGCACGTGTACGTGCACAGGAGCTGTCCATCCAGAGCGCACACACAGGCTGACAACTGTCAGTGATCAGTCCGGTGAAAAATCCCTTTAGGTGTTTGATCAGTAGGTACTTGCATTGCTAGATTTTATTTGTCCAGCTGGACTCTGTAACTGCTGTTGAACTGTGCTGGCAGTGCACCAACTTCCCACATGTGCGCAAAATTCCTCAGATGCAGCCAGTGAACTTTCTCTTCTTTCTTTGTTTTAACTCTTTTATTGTGGCCATTTGACTTGATACACATCTTAACACAGCTGTAGTTGGATTATCGGTGCGGGACGGTGCTTCACATGGGATTTATTCATACCAGAGGTGGATGATGCATTTGTGAGCCGATCAATGTTGCCAGCACACAGTGCAGCTGGGTGAAAGACTTCACCACCTGGAACACGGGGTACTAGAGGTAACACACGTGTAATAACACGTGTGTTACAGCAGTGACATCCTGTCAGCTGTGTTGCAGGGCACAGAGCCACTGACACGCGCACACAATGCCACATACATGTTATTAGATATCAATATTTCCTTCGCCCTCGCTGGCCGGGGTCCAGTGGAGGTGGACAAATGTGGCACAACATGTCGACAGGCTTTGCTGTGACCAATCAATCAATCTCAGAGCTCAATCAATCAATGATCAGATGGTTTCAAATGCTGTTACAGTATGATGCCATCAGAATATGTAAATTGAGATCACATGACACAGAAACTGCACATAGACCGCCGTCAGGTGTGCATTGCATCTCGATGATGCTAAGAGTGTTGTGAAAGTGTAGGAACACGGACCCACAACAGGGGGCGCAAATGAACGGACAATGGAGAAGATAAATAACAAGTTTTACTATTGTGAAACGAGCACAACCAATACAACAATCAACAATTTGGGGTTAAGCCGAATTCTGCTGGTGTCGTGTGGGCAGGCTCGAAGGTAGGAGACGTCCGTCCAAGTCGAACCGGAACCATCCAGATCTCCTCTGCCACCGAACCCTGGAAGTACTGGAACCGCCAAGTCCCGAATTCCCAGGTGGCCACTGCCTCCGCTCGTCGGATCCGGTACTGCTGGCAAGAGAGAGCAACAAACACAGGTGTGGATGCGGCTGCACCCAATAACACGGAGAGGGGAGAAGCCGCCTCCACCTCTCGTCACAAAAAAAGCAGGAAGGTGAGTACTTATCTAATCACTCGGCCTGCGGTAGTCAGCTGTCCTGAAAGGTTTAACAAGTGTTATCAATTAACACAGAATATGCTGCAGAGAATGTTACCTCTATCTCAAGGCGATATCTCGGCACTGAGGTGGAGACGCCGTCCTGCTGATATACCTCCGTGCTGAGTGGAACAGCTGTGTCCAGTGATGGTGCCTGGAGCCCGCACTCCAGGCAGGGCGCCCTCTGGTGGTGGTGGGCCAGCAGTACCTCCTCTTCAGCGGCCCACACAACAAAGAGTGAACATGTGCAACACACTCGGGACAGCCGAGCAAATATGTAGACTGCTCAGAGACTGCCATCCATCACAATCCGACTGATGCTGGATGTGTCCTTCTGATGTCATTCGGCCTCATTCGGTGTATGTGTGAAGGGAGTTTAAGACTAACAGAGGTCAATCTGTACCTCGTCTCTTTGGACTTTTTCTCGTTTTAATCACATCATAACTCTGCTGTATCACAGCTCCACTCACTGAGATGAGCCGCGTCGTGTACAACCCCTGGCAAAAATTATGGAATCACCGGCCTCAGAGGATGTTCATTCAGTTGTTTAATTTTGTAGAAAAAAAGCAGATCACAGACATGACACAAAACTAAAGTCATTTCAAATGGCAACTTTCTGGCTTTAAGAAACACTATAAGAAATCAAGAAAAAAAGATTGTGGCAGTCAGTAACGGTTACTTTTTTAGACCAAGCAGAGGAAAAAATATGGAATCACTCAATTCTGAGGAAAAAATTATGGAATCACCCTGTAAATTTTCATCCCCCAAATTAACACCTGCATCATATCAGATCTGCTCGTTAGTCTGCATCTAAAAAGGAGTGAACACACCTTGGAGAGCTGTTGCACCAAGTGGACTGACATGAATCATGGCTCCAACACGAGAGATGTCAAGTGAAACAAAGGAGAGGATTATCAAACTCTTAAAAGAGAGTAAATCATCATGCAATGTTGCAAAAGATGTTGGTTGTTCACAGTCAGCTGTGTCTAAACTCTGGACCAAATACAAACAATATGGGAAGGTTGTTAAAGGCAAACATACTGGTAGACCAAGGAAGACATCAAAGCGTCAAGACAGAAAACTTAAAGCAATATGTCTCAAAAATCGAAAATGCACAACAAAACAAATGAGGAACGAATGGGAGGAAACTGGAGTCAACGTCTGTGACCGAACTGTAAGAAACAGCCTAAAGGAAATGGGATTTACATACAGAAAAGCTAAACGAGAGGCATCATTAACACCTAAACAGAAAAAACAAGGTTACAATGTTCTAAGGAAAAGCAATCGTGGACTGTGGATGACTGGATGAAAGTCATATTCAGTGATGAATCTCGAATCTGCATTGGGCAAGGTGATGATGCTGGAACTTTTGTTTGGTGCCTTTCCAATGAGATTTATAATGATGACTGCCTGAAGAGAACATGTAAATTTCCACAGTCATTGATGATATGGGGCTGCATGTCAGGTAAAGGCACTGGGGAGATGGCTGTCATTACATCATCAATAAATGCACAAGTTTACTTTGATATTTTGGACAATTGAAAGGATGTTTGGGGATGATGAAATCATTTTTCAAGATGATAATGCATCTTGCCATAGAGCAAAAACTGCAAAAACATTCCTTGCAAAAAGACACATAGGGTCAATGTCAATGAGCAGATCTGATTTGATGCAGGTGTTAATTTGGGGGATGAAAATTAACAGGGTGATTCCATCATTTTTTCCTCAGAATTGAGTGATTCCATATTTTTTCCTCTGCTTGGTCTAAAAAAGTAACTGTTACTGACTGCCACAATCTTTTTTTCTTGATTTCTTATAGTGTTTCTTAAAGCCAGAAAGTTGCCATTTGAAATGACTTTAGTTTTGTGTCATGTCTGTGATCTGCTTTTTTTCTACAAAATTAAACAACTGAATGAACATCCTCTGAGGCCGGTGATTCCATCATTTTTGCCAGGGGTTGTATATTCTCAGAAAATGTTTTGCCGTTCATGTTTTTTGACAACTGAACATATTGTGATATAAAAGACATTTATACTACACCAAATTTCTTTTGTATTGTTTTAAATTCCATGAGAAGTGGTACAACTGGATTAAAGTGAAGGAGCGCTGTGCACAATGTCAGCCTCACCTGCTCCTCCAGGCCTATGGGAGACCAGCGGCAAGACAAAGATGACTGGAACTGGGTATGGATGCAGTGGATGGCCGGCAGTGGCCTACTGTGTCTCACTGTACACTAGTTGGACTCCACAGTGCATTTCTGGGTCTGCTGTCCTACTCAACAGACCATCACGTGGTGGTCTCCTTTGTGTAGCTTGCTGGGTCCAGTCTTCACATGCACTGGTAGACAAACTTCAGTTACCAAAGGTAACATCCTGACAGCTCACCATGGTTTGCCCGGCCAGTCGAAGCCGCCACATGCAAACAGCTACTGGGAGCCACAGGTGAAAATGAGGTGCAAGAACATGGCTTCTGTCCCTGTCCGAAGTCCTACCCCTTTCCTGACACCCTATACACCCCATGATCTTACTGTGTGGTTGTGAGACTTGGGCACTAACCAGTGACCGCAGGCAACGACTATATGCATTTGATACTTGGTCTCTTCTGAGGATGAAGGATTTTGTTGAAATGACTTTCTCAAACAACACTTGCCCATTTTGCTGCAGCTGATGCAGCACCCCCTTACTTCAGTGTTGAGGATCCCAGCGGCTGCAGAAAGCCAAGGTGATGCACATGTTTACCGGGTTGTGGTTGTGTCCCTGGGTGGTTCCATATTATGGTGAATGCAGTGACGGTGGCACCAACACATTCTCTTAGACCTGATTTGGTCTGATTGTACTAACCTGGACTCTAACTTCTTGTGATGTTTGTCCATCTCTGCTTCCTTCTTGTTTGCCAGAGTTTCACTGACAATAGTCTTGTGGCATAAAACCAGAACTTTGACCTCAGTTTTAATCTGATCCTTAAGAACTTTATTGTTTCATTCTGATCCACATACACTTTCTTCCTGGTTAAGTGTAGCTCCAGAGGTTTTTGCATACCCTTTAAGATAAATGGACTGCATTTATATAGCGCTTTTCCATCTGCATTAGATGCTCAAAGTGCTTTACAATGATGCCATTCACACAAACACACTCACACACTGATGTCAGGGAGCCACCATGCAAGATACTCACTACACACGGGGAGCAACCCGGGGATTAAGGACCTTACACAAGGGCCCTTAGTGATTTTCCGTTCAGGCTGGGATTTGAACCAAGGATCCTCTGGTCTCAAGCCCAATGCTTAACCACTAGACCATCACCTCCCCGTGATGTACAACCCGTATACTCATCTGACTGCTGCACCGTCGTCGTAGGTCAGGATGGCTCCTTCAGCCTGCTGATTATTGTTAAGGCTTTTAATTGAAGGTCTTATTGCAATTACACAGAGAGCTGCACTCTGTAAACAGCCGTGTTTCAAAGGTCCTCTGACAGCACCATTAACACTAATAACACACTGCACACAACAACTGTACCCGGCTGGTAAATTCTGTGAGGAAGCCAAATGCCTTGAAGCCCAGAGATAAGATCTGACAGATAATCAAACTGTGTTTCTTAATCGCGGCCCTGCATGATAGGAAATGATTTCCCAGAGAGCACAAAGGCTGTTCCACATTAATCTTCCTTTTATTGCACACTTTTGAACCCTTTTCCATTATTACACCTAAAACATCCGTCAGTCTGCTTATTATAGATTTGGCTTGTATTTTATAGTCGCCATTCATCACTGTGACTTAGTTGTAGCTTTGCCAATCATATTCATCCCTCTTTTTATAGAATGAAGGCGCAATGCCCTGATAAAACAAACTGACATCATCAATACATAACTTTGAAAACTCTACTGTCAGCCCATTTTTGTTGGGAACTTTCCAGAGTTCAGCTGAGATCCATCGCTTGGGTCGGCAGTGATGTAAATGTAACCAAACTTAAAATCATTCTGGTGGCATCTTCCCAAACAGAACACAGCTCTCAACTGTCCTGCTGATGGTTTGTGGTTTTGTTGAAAAATTCCATATTGTTCCTCCTTCTTTGTTATTCCATCCACTCTGTGCACTGCACCATTTCCACTGGCAGCAAAACGGCCCAAAGTGTTTAACAGTTAGCAGCCTGCAGTGCTCGCAGAGTTCAGTGCCTCACCTTTACTCCTCTAAAATGTTACTTCTGCTCACCGTGGCTCCATCTTTGTTCCTGGACTGTACCGGACCACTCAAACCAACAACCTCTCCCTGCTGAGGGTGACAGTTTAGGTCTTCTTCCAGACCGTGACAAAGTGATGACACATCCCCAATAACTTTAACTTATATACAATTGTTTTATAATCTTGGAATCTACAGGTGTTTAGACATTAATGATGTGTAAATGTACAAACCTCTTTCTCGCAGGACTTTGGACTTTGCTGTTGTACATTCAAAAAATGGACTCACTGGGTTGGATTTCCATCTAATAAATATATGTATCCCCAACTCAAATAATGCACATCCATGCAAGAGAATTTAATTTACAACCCCAATTCCAATGAAGTTGGGACGTTGTGTAAAATGTAAATAAAAAACAGAATAAAATGATTTGCAAATCCTCTTCAACCTGTATTCAATTGAATACACCACAAAGACAAGATATTTAATGTTCAAACTGATACATTTTATTGTTTTGTGCAAATATTTGCTGATTTTGAAATGGATGCCTGCAACACGTTTCAAAAAAGCTGGGACAGTGGTATGTTTACCACTGTGTTACATCACCTTTCCTTCTAACAACACTCAATAAGCGTTTCACACAACGTCCCGGGGTTGTAAGGTAGTTTAATAGATGGAAATCCCATCCAGTGAGTCAGTTTTTTGAGTGTGTATTGGTATGTTTATTTAGTGCTGCAGCTGATAACAGAACATCACACAAATATCAAGAAAAGCACCAAATTTTGCATAACTGATGTTTATGACATGTTGCAAACTGGATCAATTAGCCGTTCAAAATTCCAAGATGGCAGCCCTTTTTTCAAGATGGCTGCAAAAATGACATATTATCGGGGTCCCCTGTGCCACAAAAAATGTATTCTTGATGGCGTAGTTTGCAAATCAATGAACAATCACTCTGTGATCAGAATTTATCAGGTCAGGGATGTCATTTTAAATCTCTATAAAATAGGAGCCATTCAGTGACACACACTGAACGTGTGTTACCCCCACCTAGTTTTGTCCGTGAGTCAACATGGTTCACTGGGGTGTGGCCATCGCCATACTTGTGACAACATCTTGGAGTTACAGGTGACAGTTTGGAGAGTTCTACTTCTACCACGGCACCCCTCCACCCCATACATGCTAAAAAAAAAACAAAAAAAACACTGAAGCCAACAAAAACTGCTAAATATGACAAATCTACACTACAAAATACACAGATTGAAATCAAGAATGCCAAACATTTACTGTCGATAAAAAGAAAGAAACACAAGACAGACTATTTTAACTGTATGTTAAACTGCATGTTCGTACAACCACCACAGCCTACATGTTCCAAGTCCAGCTTACAGCTACTTTTGTCCTATTTAATCCTTGTGCTTTTATGATTGTCACACAAGATAAGTCGAAGCAAAGATCAGCATGGAGCACTCTTTAGAATCATGAAGCATGCTTCAAAGCTTTGAATCAAAATGCTTCACTGGCCAAATTCAAAACAAGAAGGTAACTGTGGACTAACTAACCTATGATGCCAAGTTACTGATTGATAATGTTAGATAGCAAGGTAAGACATCACTTAATTCAAAGTTGAGACTGCAGCGGAAGCACTGTGCAGTATTCAAAGCTTTGAAGTGAAGCGTCAAAGGTGATTAAGTGTTTGACTAATTGTTGATAGTAACTTGGTATTTTGTTACGCAGTAAACTTGAATTGTGATGAGGATTGTGCAGCTCGCTTCTCACTGCTATGGCATGCGGACAAGTGGTCCTCCACCTGTTGTGAGAAGCTGCTTATTTGCATAAAGCTTAAAATACAGACCTGTATGTGTTGCTGATAGTGTGTGTCTTTTGAAGGATATTAGTTGTAACTGCTAACTTACCTCACCTCTTCTATGCTTCGCAGAGAGTCGGTTTGTCGTGTCCACCTGGGGGGTGTTTGGCGGTGGTGGTGGGTCCAGGAGCATCAGGCTTCGATCCTTTTGGGCGCTGGAGAGCGTGCCAGCCTTCACTCCACCAGAAGGACGCTATTTCTGTTTTTTTTACACTTTTTATGCACTAGTGGGTGAATTAAATATATTGTTTTTGGAACCGCTTTTCTGGTTATTTGTAGCGCTGGGTTCTGTCTGACGCAGGTCCGCTCCTCAACCCGCGTCGACACATAACAGATACCTTGTCTTCATTCAGGACCACAGACAAAAGTTCATTGTTTTTAAAATGGAAAGCAAAGTGATATTTGTCTCACTTTATTTTTCCTCATTGCTGATCTGAAAATACCTCTAGTTATACCCCTAGCTATACCTCTAATTATGCCCCAGTTATAAACATAGTTATACCTCTAGCTATGCCCCAGTTGTAAACCTAGTTATACCCCTAGCTATGCCCCAGTTATAAACCTAGTTATACCCCTAGCTATGCCCCAGTTATAAACCTAGTTATACCCCTAGCTATGCCCCAGTTATAAACCTAGTTATACCCCTAGCTATGCCCCAGTTATAAACCTAGTTATACCTCTAGCTATGCCCCAGTTATAAACCTAGTTATACCCCTAGCTATGCCCCATTATAAACCTAGCTATACCTCTAGCTATGCCCCGTTATAAACCTAGCTATACCCCTAGTTATGCCCCGTTATAAACCTAGCTATACCTCTAGCTATGCCCAGTTATAAACCTAGTTATGCCTCTAGCTATACCTCTAGTTATGCCTCTAGCTATACCTCTAGTTATGCCCCAGTTATAAACCTAGTTATGCCTCTAGCTATACCTCTAGTTATGCCCCAGTTATAAACCTAGTTATGCCTCTAGCTATATGTAGTTATACCTCTAGTTGCGCCTTTATTTCTAGTGTCTTGCACAGTTATAATAAACAGTCCAGCTCTTGCTGCCTGTCCTTCTGATGTGTTCTTGTCATAACTGCAAACTGTAAATGTTGAAAAAGTTTAACAGTAACTTTCCAACTTTTTTCTCCCTTTCCTCTTCTCCATCTCTTCCTTTTCCCATCCAAACTCTAACGCTCGAGCCGCAATAAAACTCTGTCTTTGTTTCACTGACGGCAACAAATCAGCACCACCACCAAAAATCCAGTTTACACACCAATTACCCACATTTCTTCTTAACAGTTAATGTGTGAAGTCATGTTCATGTCAACATTATCTCAGTAAGTTTTCATTTCAAATAATGACTAAATACAAATGTATATCAACTTTATTATCAGATTTCTGGTGAATCTAAAGTTAACACACGTTGTTATAATCAATGTTTTCTCAGCGTTTTAGTCCATGGCTCCAAACAACTCAGAGAGCGAGAGCTCTCTCTCTCTTTTTTTACAATCCCTGCTGTTTCTGATCACCTCTCGCATGCACAGGCGCTCTGTACACACACATACACGGACATGACCTTCTCTCCAGCTGATCACACTGGGTTTTCTGTTTTCATATGTAACACTTCTGTGGATCAAAGCTGTTCACATGTGAATGCCCGCTGCTGCTGGAAGTTTTTTTTTTTTTAGGGGAGGTGGTCTAGTCATTAAGCGTTGGGCTTGAGACCAGAGGATCCTCGGTTCAAATCCCAGCCTGACCAGAAAATCACTAAAGGCCCTTGGGCAAGGTCCTTAAACCCTCCCAGCGTGTAGTGAGTGCCTTGCGTGGCAGCAGCCTCACATCAGGGTGAATGTGAGGCATTGATCTGTAAAGTGCTTTGAGCGTCTGATGCAGATGGAAAAACGTTATATAAATGCAGTCCTTTTACCATTTATTTACCATTTTTCCACACTTGATGCTCAAAGTCCTGCTTGTGTAAACTGCCGCCTGGTTTGCACAAACCGAGGTGCAGGTCACTCTGAGAGATCACAACAGATGACAAAATTCAAAAAGAAAAAATAATATAGCACCTTCAATTGCACCACAGACTAAAACAGTTAAATGTGGTCTATTAAACATTAGGTCTCTTTCTTCTAAGTCCCTGTTGGTAAATGATATAATAATTGATCAACGTATTGATTTATTCTGCCTAACAGAAACTTGGTTACAGCAGGATGAATATGTTAGTTTAAATGAGTCAACACCCCCGAGTCACACTAACTGTCAGAATGCTCGTAGCACGGGCCGGGGCAGAGGATTAGCAGCAATCTTCCATTCCAGCTTATTAATTAATCAAAAACCTAGACAGAGCTTTAATTCATTTGAAAGCTTGTCTCTTAGTCTTGTCCATCCAAATTGGAAGTCCCAAAAACCAGTTTTATTTGTTATTATCTATCGTCCACCTGGTCGTTACTGTGAGTTTCTCTGTGAATTTTCAGACCTTTTGTCTGACTTAGTGCTTAGCTCAGATAAGATAATTATAGTGGGCGATTTTAACATCCACACAGATGCTGAGAATGACAGCCTCAACACTGCATTTAATCTATTATTAGACTCTATCGGCTTTGCTCAAAAAGTAAATGAGTCCACCCACCACTTTAATCATATTTTAGATCTTGTTCTGACTTATGGTATGGAAATAGAAGACTTAACAGTATTCCCTGAAAACTCCCTTTTGTCTGATCATTTTTTAATAACATTTACATTTACCCTGATGGACTACCCTGCAGTGGGGAATAAGTTTCATTACACTAGAAGTCTTTCAGAAAGCGCTGTAACTAGGTTTAAGGATATGATTCCTTCTTTATGTTCTCTAATGTCATATACCAACACAGAGCAGAGTAGCTACCTAAACTCTGTAAGGGAGTTAGAGTGTCTTGTCAATAGTTTTACATCCTCATTGAAGACAACTTTGGATGCTGTAGCTCCTCTGAAAAAGAGAGCTTTAAATCAGAAGTGTCTGACTCCGTGGTATAACTCACAAACTCGTAGCTTAAAGCTGATAACCCGTAAGTTGGAGAGGAAATGGCGTCTCACTAATTTAGAAGATCTTCACTTAGCCTGGAAAAAGAGTTTGTTGCTCTATAAGAAAGCCCTTCGTGAAGCTAGGACATCTTTCTACTCATCACTAATTGAAGAAAATAAGAACAACCCCAGGTTTCTTTTCAGCACTGTAGCCAGGCTGACAAAGAGTCAGAGCTCTATTGAGCTGAGTATTCCATTAACTTTAACTAGTAATGACTTCATGACTTTCTTTGCTAACAAAATTTTGACTATTAGAGAAAAAATTACTCATAACCATCCCAAAGATGTATCGTTATCTTTGGCTGCTTTCAGTGATGCCGGTATTTGGTTAGACTCTCTCTCTCCGATTGTTCTGTCTGAGTTATTTTCATTCGTTACTTCATCCAAACCATCAACATGCTTATTAGACCCCATTCCTGCCAGGCTGCTCAAGGAAGTCCTACCATTATTTAATGCTTCAATCTTAAATATGATCAATCTATCTTTGTTAGTTGGTTATGTACCACAGGCCTTTAAGGTGGCAGTAATTAAACCATTACTTAAAAAGCCATCACTTGACCCAGCTATCTTAGCTAATTATAGGCCAATCTCCAACCTTCCTTTTCTCTCAAAGATTCTTGAGAGGGTAGTTGTAAAACAGCTAACTGATCACCTGCAGAGGAATGGTCTATTTGAAGAGTTTCAGTCAGGTTTTAGAATTTATCATAGTACAGAAACAGCATTAGTGAAGGTTACAAATGATCTTCTTATGGCTTCGGACAGTGGACTTATCTCTATGCTTGTTCTGTTGGACCTCAGTGCTGCTTTTGATACTGTTGACCATAAAATTTTATTACAGAGATTAGAGCATGTCATAGGTATTAAAGGCATTGCGCTGCGGTGGTTTGAATCATATTTGTCTAATAGATTACAGTTTGTTCATGTAAATGGGGAATCTTCTTCACAGACTAAAGTTAATTATGGAGTTCCACAAGGTTCTGTGCTAGGACCAATTTTATTCACTTTATACATGCTTCCCTTGGGCAGTATTATTAGACGGTATTGCTTAAATTTTCATTGTTACGCAGATGATACCCAGCTTTATCTATCCATGAAGCCAGAGGATACACACCAATTAGCTAAACTGCAGGATTGTCTTACAGACATAAAGACATGGATGACCTCTAATTTCCTGCTTTTAAACTCAGATAAAACTGAAGTTATTGTACTTGGCCCCACAAATCTTAGAAGCATGGTGTCTAACCAGATCGTTACTCTGGATGGCATTTCCCTGATCTCTAGTAATACTGTGAGAAATCTTGGAGTTATTTTTGATCAGGATATGTCATTCAAAGCGCATATTAAACAAATATGTAGGACTGCCTTTTTGCATTTACGCAATATCTCTAAAATCAGAAAGGTCTTGTCTCAGAGTGATGCTGAAAAACTAATTCATGCATTTATTTCCTCTAGGCTGGACTATTGTAATTCATTATTATCAGGTTGTCCTAAAAGTTCCCTAAAAAGCCTTCAGTTGGTTCAGAATGCTGCAGCTAGAGTACTGACGGGGACTAGCAGGAGAGAGCATATCTCACCCGTGTTGGCCTCCCTTCATTGGCTTCCTGTTAATGCTAGAATAGAATTTAAAATTCTTCTTCTTACTTATAAGGTTTTGAATAATCGGGTCCCATCTTATCTTAGGGACCTCGTAGTACCATATTACCCCATTAGAGCGCTTCGCTCTCAGACTGCGGGCTTACTTGTAGTTCCTAGGGTTTGTAAGAGTAGAATGGGAGGCAGAGCCTTCAGCTTTCAGGCTCCTCTCCTGTGGAACCAGCTCCCAATTCAGATCAGGGAGACAGATACCCTCTCTACTTTTAAGATTAGGCTTAAAACTTTCCTTTTCGCTAAGGCTTATAGTTAGGGCTGGATCGGGTGACCCTGGACCATCCCTTGGTTATGTTGCTTTAGACGTAGACTGTTTCATAATTATTGTATGGCCTTGCCTTGCAATGTGGAGCGCCTTGGGGCAACTGTTTGTTGTGATTTGGCGCTATACAAGAAAAAAGTTGATTGATTGATTGAAAATATTACATCGTGTCGACCCTCAGCGCCATGGAAACAAACGAGGCTGATCGCACTCCTACAAAGCCCCCCGTTGCTAAGAAATACACAACCATCAACGATCATGTCGGCTGTCCGCAACTCCACAGAAACGAGGCTGATTGTGGTCCTGCAAAGCCCCCCACTGCGAACAAATACGCCTCCTCAACCACTGCTGCCATAAAAAGCTGAGTGGGTTTGGATGTGACAGAATGAGAGATACTTTAACAGCTCAGTTTCCCAGGTTTTTCCACAACAATTTTCTTTGTTTTGTCAGATTAAATAAAAATACCAAATGTTTTGAGACGGACAGAAGTGTTTGTTTTTTAAGCATTTATGAGCGTTTTGTGGCATGTGAATCCTCCACACTGCCCTCTGGCTGCAGGCAGAGAGACAGATCGATGTGACCTTCTCTGGCCTCTCAGGCTGTGAATCAAAGATCTTCTACAGCAGGGATTGAAAAATGAGGTTAAACTATGCTGCTCGTGACATTTCGTCGTTGACCTATTAATAGAAATATGAAGAAAAACAGCAGTGGCTACACTGGTGCGCCCGCGGACCCCAGAGGGGTAACAGGAGCTTAGTGCTCAGACAGTGCCAGATCATCTCACACCAGCATGTTGAACTCTCCAGCAGCTTTTAGGTGGTTTTCTTGATTCTGAACTCTGCCTGCTCAGTTTTTGTCCTGTGTGCCTCTTGCTCTCAACAGTGAACCTGTTTGGACCTTGAGATCTGCCTGAGCCATGAATGATTTGTCTGCTTTCTTCTGATTTCCCAGCAACGACTGACTTGTGTATTGACGACCCAACTCATCCTACTGTCTGGAGAAATTCTGCTGGATAAAATAAGTACAGCTGCAGTGAAGAGGAGTGTGGAATTGACTGATTCTGAGAGAGAGGACTGATTCTGTTTACTCAGCATGTGAGAATTGTGTATGTTGAAAAACCTGGGTTTGACTACCTCTCTTCTGAGCTCTGGATCCTGGTACTCATCCATTCCTCACAGCTGTGGTCAGGACCTCAGAGACCTCATCAACCCTTCAAGTCGACTGCTGAGCCCCCCTGCTTTATTTGGGTTGGCAGAAATGAAACTTCTTACTCCTTCCAAATTGTCTTCAGTGTTCTGTCATGGGATTCTCTTCTCATTGATCACAACAGCAACACCAAATCAATGTTTTTATGAGCTTAGAATCAGCCCTTCATAGTTATTTGGGAGCAAGTCCCCTTATAGAGACTTCCATGGTGCTGCAGTAGCCCAAAAGGGCAAACTACTTCCATCTTTTGCATTTTGCAGAATGACCAGAAGACTGAAGGAAAAAAAAAAAAAAAAAAAAAAAAAAAAAAAAAATCAGTGGTTCCTCCCCTATAAACTGTTTCCTGGTTGCAAAGGCAGGTAAACAAGTTTTGAAAACCTTTGTTCTTGTGACAAGGATCATATCACTAGAGAAGGCAATTCTCATCGCAAAAGAAACAAAAAACATGAAGCTAAACAAAATCATCACCACAGAATTCTCATGTTCAATTTCCTCATATTTTCCTGATTTTTAATCTCATTACCTCCTTGGTCCTGGGTCGGACTGTTTTCTCATGTACTGAATTATCTCGGCTGTTGGGTTCTGGGTACCAGTTGGTATAATTCATTACATTTACTGTACAAGGGTACTTCAAAAAGTTCACAGCCATACCTGGTAAATTTCACAGGAGAAAGACTGTACTTGTATTATTTTTCAGTCTCCCTGAACGTCAATGCACTTGGTCCACTGATGTTCAAGCTTTGCTACACCTTTGTGGAAAAAAAGATAAGATCTTGAGCTTCCAGACACTTTTGTTTCTGGGTGAGATCGAGAACTTTTTGAAGTACTTTCATATATAGAGAGTAAACATGCCAGTGGTGCGTCTGCCAGGATTTGTTCCAGGTCTTCTTCCACCAAATGCCACAAAAACTTGGTTAATTCCACTTTGACACTTTGGTTTGAAATTTGTGGTTTATTCCAACAAATCACAGCAATGAAACTGCTGACAGAAATGGTCACAGCCAATAGGAAAAGAGCAAACAGCTCTGACTAATAAGGTAATCTGAATCTAATTATTGTGCAGCAAAATCTTCAGGATTTGCATTAATTTCCATGAAGTCATTTTCACAAAACCTCATCTTTATTCCCGCCTTCTAACCAACAAAAATGTTCCCTGTAAGGGAAGAAATCACAAAAGCAAAAAATGCAATCAAGTTGAAAAAGCAAATGCCAAAGTAATTAGGATGATCAAGAGCATTAAATGTTGTCACCGGGACACTCGGTAACTTCAGTAACCCGGTCTGAGGACAACTTCATCTTCTGGATGTAAAGGTCGGCCTGTTGGGAAGTTTGAGTCACAGCGCTCTGCTCCCATGTTTGCCATCCACACATTTGGAGATCGGGCAGTCTGCAGCGTGTTAACACCCAAAACGTGAATCAGCTGCAAATTGTGAATTATTTATCCTTTAATTGAAAAACATGCCGCAAAATGTGGGTCTTGCAAAACGTGAATATCATTCATGATATATATGTTTGTTCAGTTTAAGTAGTTTATGGATTTCAGTTTACAGATCAATTACTGATCGCAAACCCTATCACCGCAAAACACACATACACATATGTATATACATATATACACATTTTTATTTTTTTGGCAGTGGGGTCACTACAGCCTGAGATGGTGATCCGAGCAGCTCTCTCTCTTCTGGTGTCAAGTGCCCGGTCCCGCTGGGTGTGTCCAGCTCCAGGGACAGTATCAGGTGAGGACTTTGACTGGGACGGTCCACCTGTCAAACACAGAGGCCAGAAACCTCCCCCGCTGATAAACAGCTCAATAATCTGAAGAGAAACAAACACTAGTTTCTAACCTTCACGATTTGCAGCTGATTAGTGTTTTGTGGGTTAACAAGCGCCTTGTATGGTCTGTGTCGTCTACATACGTTGTGGATCTGACAGGTGTGGATGAGGCAGTCAGTCTGTGCTCCGACACTGCTGGCCACGCCTCTTTTCTTCTTGACTGTGTCGGATTATGGCGATATTTGCCGTGTCAGGCATGGTTCCAGCACATTCTTGCTGTGTGATGGGGGCTTAAGATACTTGAGTGCTGGATCATGCACAGAGACGTATCAGATTTACTCATACTCTGATTTCTGGGCCAGTGGATCAAACAGAGCAGGTTATTAGAGTGGTGGAGAACTCAGAACATTTTCTGATTAATTTATTCACTTTTCCTTCCCATTTGTTTGGAGATTAATGTAAAATTGTAATTCTGCAGTTCTGCCTGTCCACACATTGAGATCAAACTGATGACAAAACTGGTGCAAACAGGATGCGGATTCAGAACTCACTGTCTGTCCCCGTTTAGTACAATAATATCGACGACTCACATTAGTTCCTAGCTGTTGATCACAGAACAGGATCTGTTCAGGTGTAAAAAAATGGAAATGACTTGACTAAATGATGGAACAGACAGACGACGGGATTTGATGGCAGGTTTCCAAAGCGTGTTTTGTAGTTTTAGATTAACATTAATTTGAAGCAGTCATGCAACACTACAGATTTGATAGACATCACAGACGCAGCAAAAAAACAAACAAAAAAACAACCTGCATGTCAGACAACTACACCCTGACAGCAAATCAGTGATAGGCTTGTTGAATTATTATATATATATATATATATATATATATATATATATATATATATATATATATATACTTGGTGCCAGAAAGTTATGTTGGATCCAAAAAGGCTAGAGCTTACTGCCAACAGTTAGCCAATCAGAGCGCAGTATACGAAGTTCAGGCACTAGCTGACAGACGCTGGTTGAAAGATGGCAACAAACATGTCAACAGCAGAAAATCATTTGCCAGTGAGGTTTGCTGAGTTCACAGAGGAGGAACTGGAGGGGAGTGGAGAACATAATTGATGGATGGCAAGTCGTCCAACATAGAGAAATACTGGATGAAGAAAAGTTATATTGGGCGCCTCGTCCAATATAACTTTTCTTCATCCAGTATGTTGGATGACTTGCCATCCATCATTTGTATAATATATACACTTGTGTATATATATATATATATAGGGGTTCTATTCCAGGTGTGTGCTTCAGGCTGCCTGACTCTGTCTTCAGACACTTTATCTGCATCATCTCAGTCCACCCAGCTGTCAGTGGGTACTGGTCTTGGATGATTCTCATCTGCTTCAAGCTACAGTATCCAAGGATGAGCACAGGCATTATATGAATCAGGGCCTGGATAGTGTTTCATTCATCATTCATTCAATTTCAGTATGTGCTGACTCGGCCTATCCCAGCAGTCATTGGGTGAGACCTGGGGTCAACCCTGAAGAGGACCCCACGTCTACTGCAGGGCCGCTTATAGATGGGCAAACACATTCACACCTACGGACAGTTTAAAGTCTCCAGTCCATCTAACCTGCATGTCTTTGGATGTGGGAGGAAGCTGGAGCACACTGACGAAACCCACACAGACAGAGAGAACATGCAAACTCCACACAGAAAGGCCACAAATGGGAAAAGAAGCCCACAAAAATTCTACCAGTTAACTTACATGTTGAAGAGGAACTCTGTCATGACGGACAGAAGCCCGTCACCAGGAGCGGCTGGACCCGCAATACAGACTCCCAAACCAGGTTTTGGTGTGGAGGAAATCACGGTCTTTAATTCAGGCTTGGGTTTGGTACACAAGTAATCAGTCAGCGCAGCAGAGGTACAAACGGGGTCAGGCTGAGACGCAGTCATACACGAGCAGGGTTCAGAGGCACAAGCAAACACCGACATCTGGGATGAGGTGAGATGCATGGTCGAAGAATACAAAGCAAGGTTCAGAACACGGCAAGACAAAAATCAGGACTGTGAATGGGCGCTGGAAAGTGTACGAAGACAACAATCTGGCAGTGTGCTGTGAGACTGTAAGGGCTTAAGTAACAAGTGCTGTGAACAATGTGCATGTGCAGACTAATTAGGTAACAAGGTGCAGGTGTGGAGGGAAGATTCCAGAAAGGGGGCGTGGCTAGTAGACAAAGATCAAACACTGTGCAAGAGAGTGATGTGAGGAGCAAAGATACTTGGGCTGGTGTAGGGAGTGTGAGTGAGGTGAAACAAAGCAGACAGAATCAAAGTGAGGGAAAAACATAAAGGCAGGAGCAGGGCGTGGAGTGAACATAAATAACTGGATGTGAGTGCAATCTAAGAACAAAACTGAAAAGCAAAACAGATGATTACAAACACAGAAGATAAACTTAATAAAAACTGCTCTGAGAATAATAGACAATAAAACACTAAGACAAAACTAAACTGGAACAGACTAAGAAACCAAAGTGGCTAAACAAATTAAAAATAAAACAGAGACTGAGATAACAAAACCTGACACTAAAGCACAACAGATAATATAACCAATGAGAAGAACAAAATAAAAAGGGGTAAACAATGAAAACACAAACTGGCTGAACAAAACAAGAACGGAACTGTACAATGGTTAAAATATAAAAGTAGCAAGGAAACAAAGTGACAAAGCAAAATAGAACATAGAAGAAACACATGATGAAAATAAACCACTAAGAAATCAAAGCAGGAACAGAAGATGACGCAAAGAAAGAGGCAAAAAAGGGATCAAAGCCTGGAACAGGGCCGGTAATGACAAACTCAAGCATTTTTCATCAGGCTCTGGTTTTAGATTTCTTTTAGTTCATGTTTTCAGTTGGTAAAAAAAACTTTTATTAATGCATTGATTTAGAACACAAATAACCAGTTGTACAATTAGCAGCTTACCTTCACCTGCAGCACCGCTCTCCCCTCAGTCATTACAACTTCATCACTGATGACGGGTGCATTTTGTGTGTTTTAATTACATTTTGTGAGCTAAACATGCACATGTTTACTTTTGTCGAGATCCTCTCCGTCCTACTAGACTTTTCTAATTTCATCTTCACTCCTTCAGGTTTACTGGAAGGGTCATCAGCTGTTCCTCTACAATTTAACCCGTGACGGAGTTCACATTCTAAATCAGTCCTGAACAGAATAAAACTCAACAACATTCCAGAACAGAGCCCAGGTTGAAAAATAGCAGCGTTCTGTTTTAAATCGTGTACACAAACAGGAAAGTTGAATTGTGCCGGGGTGCCAGTACGGTCGCAGGCACATGTGAACTAATCACAGCTCTTATTGATTAATACAGTTCACTACTCACACTGGCACACATGAACAAATCTATGGATGAACACACAGTACTCATTTATTTTGAATATTCCTCTTTGACATTAACACTTTTTGTTTCCTACTGTAGAGTGACAGAGTGAAATTATTTAATTTTTATTTAAACATCTTGAAATAATGAGGATGAGTTTTGTGGCACCAAAATTTTGCATGTTGTCTGACCTACGAGGTCTGTCAATAAAGTATAGGTCCTTTTTATTTTTTTCAAAAACTATATGGATTTCATTCATATGTTTTTACGTCAGACATGCTTGAACCCTCGTGCGCATGCGTGAGTTTTTCCACGCCGGTCGGTGACGTCATTCGCCTGTGAGCACTCCTTGTGGGAGGAGTCGTCCAGCCCCTCGTCGGAATTCCTTTGTCTGAGAAGTTGCTGAGAGACTGGCGCGTTGTTTGATCAAAATTTTTTCTAAACCTGTGAGACACATCGAAGTGGACACGGTTCGAAAAATTAAGCTGGTTTTCAGTGAAAATTTTAACGGTTGATGAGAGATTTTGAGGTGATACTGTCGCTTTAAGGACTTCCCACGGTGCGAGACGTCGCGCAGCGCTCTCAGGCGGCGTCATCAGCCTGTTCAAGCTGAAAACCTCCACATTTCAGGCTCTATTGATCCAGGACGTCGTGAGAGAACAGAGAAGTTTCAGAAGAAGTCGGTTTCAGCATTTTATCCGGATATTCCACTGTTAAAGGAGATTTTTTTTTTAATGAAAGACGTGTGGACGGATTGCAGCGTCGGCTCACAGCCGCCGTGACGCTCCACCACAGGAAAAACACCTCTGTTGGAAGCCTTAAGGACAAGTTGGAACATGTCCAGCTGTTAAAAAATTTCTCATATACTCACTCCACTGAAAGCCATCAAAAGCCGCCTGGATTTTACAAATGGTTATCAACACGGAGGTGTTTTTCCTGTGCCACCACACACCCGTCCGCACGTCTTTCATTAAAAAAATCTCCTTTAACAGTGGAATATCCGGATAAAATGCTGAAACCGACTTCTTCTGAAACTTCTCTGTTCTCTCACGACGTCCTGGATCAATAGAGCCTGAAATGTGGAGGTGTTCAGCAGGAAACAGGCTGACGACGGCGCCTGAGAGCGCTGCACGACGTCTCGCTCAGTGGGAAGTCCTTAAAGCGACAGTATCACCTCAAAATCTCTCTCGAACCGTGTCCACTTCGATGTGTCTCACAGGTTTAGAAAAAATTTTGATCAAACAAAGCGCCAGTCTCTCAGCAACTTCTCAGACAAAGGAATTCCGACGAGGGGCTGGACGACTCCTCCCACAAGGAGTGCTCACATGCGGACGACGTCACCGACGGACGTGGAAAAACTCACGCATGCGCACGAGGGTTCAAGCATGTCTGACGTAAAAACATATGAATGAAATCCATATAGTTTTTGAAAAAAATAAAAAGGACCTATACTTTATTGACAGACCTCGTATAACTTATAAAAATAGATCTCATGCTAAACTCATTTTTGTCTTTTATTTTTTAAACTCAAACATGCACAGGAAACACTTCAAATGTCATACAGGCAGATCTATTCCAACATCAATTTAACTGATTTAAAAAGTGAGCTTGGAATGTCTGATTTCTCTCTCTCTCTCACACACACACACACCAAACAATGTCTGTGCAAGATTTGGTGGTTCTATCATAAAATGCACAGTCATTTCATGTGTGTGTTGTGCTATAAATATCTTGGGATTGCTTTTGACACAATGTGGTCTTAGTTTTATCTGTTTGCAAGAAAGTGCAACAGCATTTCAATTTTCTTTGGAAAACTAAGTCCTTTGGGTGTCGTCCTGCTGTGTTGACCTTGTTTTATTGTGTTTTTTATTGAATCTGTTCTGCACCGTGCGCTTGTCCAATTTCCCAGCCTTGTCAAAGTTTCAGTTTCAATAAGTATTGAAGTCCGTCAGTGTCACGTATATGATGCTGATACAAGCCGTGTCCTGCCTTAAGCTCAGCTCATTTCACCGTCCTGATGATCCTTTATTTCTGAGTTTGAGTCACTTCCAACCTGATGCAGTTTTAGAGTTCCAGCAGGAAAAAAAAAAAAAAAAAGCTTCATCCAGGTTTGTGAAATTCAAGCAGGAGGCTTTCTGATCACCCGACTAATTTTTATTTAATGTATTTTACCTGTGCATGTTGTTTTTTTTTTCCTTCTGCCCTGAATGAGACAATAAACTGCACTTAAAAAGTAAAAATTATTATAACAAGAAGGCATGAACTAAAGAATATCAGCTCTGGGTAACATTCTGGATTGGATGAACTACATACTCAGGTCATCTGATACCTCACAGGTGCTTTGGACTCAGTTGTTGGTTCTGCGCCCACATGAGTTAATAGTTGAGTCAAAGTATGAGTTTGGCACTCATTGACCCAATAACGGAAATAAAATGCAAATCAGGACAGACTACCAATGTACCAAGTTTGGTTAGAGCCTTGGACCTGTCTCCCTGTGACTTTGTTTGGGTGGGGGACAGTCATTTTTGACAGGTACTGTACGTGACTGCAACTTGTGTTTTCTTCCACAAAGTCTGCGACCGTATTCTTGAGGAATCTGCAGCAGAGACTCTTATGTCTCCACAACATTTGTCTTTGGTGAGGGCTTTTCCCTCCATATATCTTCTTGGAAGGAATTGTTTTTTGAAAGTGATTTTACAGGCTGCTAATTTGTTGTTAGCAAAAACTAATTCATGCATTTATTTCCTCTAGGCTGGACTATTGTAATTCATTATTATCAGGTTGTCCTAAAAGTTCCCTGAAAAGCCTTCAGTTAATTCAAAATGCTGCAGCTAGAGTACTGACGGGGACTAGAAGGAGAGAGCATATCTCACCCATATTGGCCTCTCTTCATTGGCTTCCTGTTAATTCTAGAATAGAATTTAAAATTCTTCTTCTTACTTATAAGGTTTTGAATAATCAGGTCCCATCTTATCTTAGGGACCTCGTAGTACCATATCACCCCAATAGAGCGCTTCGCTCTCAGACTGCAGGCTTACTTGTAGTTCCTAGGGTTTGTAAGAGTAGAATGGGAGGCAGAGCCTTCAGCTTTCAGGCTCCTCTCCTGTGGAACCAGCTCCCAATTCAGATCAGGGAGACAGACACCCTCTCTACTTTTAAGATTAGGCTTAAAACTTTCCTTTTTGCTAAAGCTTATAGTTAGGGGTGGATCAGGTGACCCTGAACCATC
The DNA here is from genome assembly GCF_902500255.1 of Thalassophryne amazonica. Lineage (NCBI taxonomy): Eukaryota > Metazoa > Chordata > Actinopteri > Batrachoidiformes > Batrachoididae > Thalassophryne > Thalassophryne amazonica. The sequence goes on from NC_047122.1 coordinate 67,065,333, forward strand.
CCTTAGTTATGCTGCTATAGACGTAGACTGCTGGGGGGTTCCCATGATGCACTGAGTGTTTCTTTCTCTTTTTGCTCTGTATGCACCACTCTGCATTTAATCATTAGTGATTGATCTCTGCTCCCCTCCACAGCATGTATTTTTCCTGGTTCTCTCCCTCAGCCCCAACCAGTCCCAGCAGAAGACTGCCCCTCCCTGAGCCTGGTTCTGCTGGAGGTTTCTTCCTGTTAAAAGGGAGTTTTTCCTTCCCACTGTCGCCAAGTGCTTGCTCACAGGGGGTCGTTTTGACCGTTGGGGTTTTTGCGTAATTATTGTATGGCTTTTGCCTTACAATATAAAGCGCCTTGGGGCAACTGTTTGTTGTGATTTGGCGCTATATAAATAAAATTGATTTGATTTGATTTGTTTTTTGTGTATTTGTTTTTGTTGTATCAGTCTGCTGGTGATCAGCTGACATCCTCAGAAAGCAAGTAAGAAAGTAAGCAAGTAGTTGTAAAATTAAAATACTGTAATTTCCGGGCTATAAGCCGCTAGTTTTTTCACACGGTTTGAACACTGCGGCTTTTACAATGATGCAGCCAATTTATGGATTTTTACAGGCTTTTTCAAGCTGTCCTCCTCATGTGGTGTAAATTCACACACAATGTAAATATATGGTCTTACCTGATCATTTTAGTGAAGAAACGTCCAGAGTTGCACTGTCAGTGGAGCAGAGACTACACCCCCCTCCCCCCAACTGGTTCTCTGTCTTGGCACAATAAGTCGAAAAAGTCACAGCGCCTCATTTACCACAGACTCCATCCGATTCTTGCTGCACAAGATGAAATTTCAAGAAAAAGTTAAAATTACTCAGTTCTCTGTGTGGCGCGAAGAAGCCGCACAATACTGTCCACATCCTGAATGACATGCGCGTCAATATTTATGTGTAACACTTCAGAGGGAAAAAAGCATTTACAGTATGTATTTAATTAAAAGTTAAAAAATCTTTCTGTCTAACATCATTCTGTGTAAATATCTCACATTACAACGTGGAGACCCGCAGCTTATAGACAAGTGTGGCCTATTTATGTACAATTTCTTTTTAAAATTGGTGGGTGCAGCTAATATTCAGGTGCGCTCTATAGTCCGCAAATTACAGTACATTATGGACTAACCATCTGAACCAACAGCTTTTTCCTTTTTCACTGTACATTTTTTACACCACAGATTACGAGGGTAACCGAGGTCTTTGTGAGGTTTTTTGGTGAACATCTAGAAAAGTGAAGACCAGAAAGTTGACCTGTTGCAACTGATTGCAGTCACATGACTTTGCTTTATAAATGTGACATCTACCTGAGACACTAAACCTACAGTAAAATGTGTTCAGTTATTTAGTATTTCTGGGATGATGTTATTCTGTTATCGCTGAGAACCTGAACCACTTACCTCAGAAGGGGAAAAATAGGTGCTGTGCTGAATCTATGAAGTCACAACACTCAGGCAGAGGTTTGAGTCACCTTGAGATGATGTGCATGAGAGAATATACAATATGTTAAGACGTACATTTAAACCAAGTCTTCATTTTAAATATGATTTTATGGAGCTATCTCACAGCTTTGGGTCCAGATATTACTGTCTGTGTTCATGTTGTCTTCTACTTGTTGGAACATCTGTTCTGCTGCCCTGTTTGGACAGTTTTGTGGGAATATAAAGTTTTCAAGAGAATGAGCAACACTGCTGTGTGGTCTTTTGCAGGTGTTCAAAAGTTTTGTCTAATTTCATTCTTAAAGGCCCCTTCATACATAGTATGAATGTGGCTGAATTGCTGCCTCTAACGCCTCATACACTCGTTGCTACAGCTATTTGCGCACACCTGCGGCTGAAAGACAGTGTGCCCTGTGAGAGCCCATTGAACCCTCTCACGGCAGGTGTCGGCCAAATTCCAGGTGACACACACAAACATAACAATGCTCGCTTGGCACTTAGAAAATGTGTGGCCATTTGCACTATTAGCACGAAAACAGTCAGCAGATGATCACTGTCGAGTTGGATATGAAATTTGTCTAAGTGCCCCATGAGTGTGGCTTTGCAAACAGACACAGTGACATGTGTCTGCGCTGAACTGACAGGGGGTGTGTCCGCCCACAGGAGCGGCTGTGGAGATCTGTGGTTCTGGACGTCACGGCTGGGGAACACATACTGTGTTTGGACAGACATGAACTAACAAATGTCCACTGTGACACGCATGTGTCTGCTTGCTGTCCTCACATGGGCATACATCAAAACATGTATTGCTGTAACAGGCTGCAGTGAGCAGGCACATACCGCGCACATTGACAGGCTACCCCAGGTGAAATGGACCGTCAAATCATAACACACAGAAGGCGATCTGAATGTCACCTCACCCATGTGAGCTCTGTTCCACATGACCCGGCATCTGTCCTGTGGCACGCCGTCCACAAGACACGTCGGGCAGGACATACGCACGGGGCCGGCTGCCGGTTTCCATCTTAGTGGTACCAGATGAGATGTGATCTCACCGTTAGACTGATGAGGTCAGTTACATGACATATTGAGGAGTACATGGATTTCTAGTCAGTCAGGTAATTTGTGTGATAATACATATGAATTGACTTTATTACACAATAAACATCATCATCATCATCCAGCGAGTGTGGGGAGCTCTGTGGGGGCGTTTCCAGCCAGCAGATTTGGGGTCAAAGTGGAAGATAGCATGTGTTGGGTATTCAGGGGGGAGTCTTTTGATGTTTCCGTACCAGTGCATCCGGCACTGTGGCTGCCAAAACGGGATGCAGGGGGTTGTTGGGTGCGTTCCCGGAGCGAGATGTTGGAGACTCTATCATACCATTTTATGCCCTCTATTACGCGCAATGCTCTGCTGTTGAAGCCATCAATTCTCTCTGCCATGGACTTATTAAGAGGCCAGGTTTCTGCTCCATAAAGAAAGATGGAGAGGACTGAGGTGTTGTAGATCCGCAGTTTGGTCTTTCTTGAGATGGAGTGGTGTCTCCACAACGGCTTCCAAAACATTTTCATGGCACTGGCTGCCAGAGCACGTCTCCTGTTAGTTTCTGTTGTGATGCTGCCATTGCTAGTGACAACTGACCCAAGGTAGGTGAAGGAGGTCACGAACTCGACTTCCACCCCACTGATGAGCAGTGGAGGTGGTGTTGTGTGGGCCACTGAAGAGGAGGTACTGCTGACCCACTACCAAAGGGCGCCCTGCCTGAAGTGCGGGCTTCAGGCACGAGAGGGCGCTGCCGCCGCTCAAGAACAGCCGGAGGTGACAGCTGTCACTCATCACAGTGACAGCTGTCACCAATCACCAGGTCATCAACCACACTATACAAGCCGGATGACATCTCCACCTCGTCGCCGAGATATTGTCTACCTACGAGGTAAATTCTCAGTCATTGTTGTGCTGACGCACGTTACTTGTTTTCGTGTTTGTTGAACTGTTTGCAGGTGTCTTGCTCGCTACTTTCAGCTGGAGGCTGGGTTCGCGGATGGTGGAGGAGTGATGCACTTCACTCCTCACTCTGAACTTCAATAAGTAGGAATACAGACTCTGCATAAACTGTGTACTTGAGGTGGAGGTGTCTTTCCCACCGTAACAGAAACTATTGTTCCAGCTGACTGTTTACTGGGTGTGTTTCCACACACTCATCATATCTGTTTCTCTGCATCCTGCCAGCAGTACCAGATCCGACAGTCGGAGTCGGTGACCACCTGGGGACTCAGGACTTGGCGGCTCCAGTATCCTTTGGGTTTGGTGGCAGTGGAAATCGTGTGGGATCCGGTTCTTCTCGGGACAGACGTCTGCTACCCTCGAGCCTGCCCACACGTCACCTTGTAAATTTTGATTGTAACCCAAATTCTGTGTTTGTCTGTATTCTCGTTGTGCACATTTCACAACAGTAAAGTGTTGTATTTTGGCTCATCTATTGTCCGTTCATTTACGCCCCCTGTTGTGGGTCCGTGTCGTTGCACTTTCCCAACAGGTGGGGCTTCACCTCCGATGTGCATGAGCTTGGTTTTTAGCCAGCTGACCGTTAGGCCCAGTTTGTTGGCTTCGTCTTGGTATATCTCCAAGGATTCTCACAGCTGGTCTAGCGTGGAGCAGAACAGTGTGGTATCATCTGCGTATTTGAGGTCTGTGAAGGGGTAACTGCCTAGTTGAACCCCGGAAACATGGGCACAGATCCGCTCCATCAGATGGTCAATGATGCAGTTGAACAGATCTGGTGAATCAACGGCAAGAACTCCGCCCGGTTCTCAATTAACAGCGGAGTGAGACAGGGATGCGTAGCTGCACCACATATGTTCAATAAACAACAGTATTTCAAAATGTGCAGTCAGTTGATTAACAGTTTTAACTGTATTGAGTTGTGGAGCTTCTGGTTTCAGGTAAGTCAAATCACGATGTGTGAGTGTTTTAATGAACAAAATAGGAGGCCTGGTGGTGTTAAACGTTCTAGATTCAGATGCTGGGAGAGCATCTTCTGTTGTCATAGTGATGTTGAGGGTGAAATGTAGGGGGCGCCCCCCGCTGGTGGACACTGAGCAGGACAAATGTTACGATTGATAGCAGCAGAATGATGATTTTACAGCAGGAGGTGCAGATGGAATAGCAGAATGGTGTTATTACTAGTGAGTATTTGTCTGAATATGTATGTTTGCAGCTCTGCAAATATGAGAAACTTGTTCTTTCCTTTTCAAGTGCAAATTGTACCTTTGCTGCTCTCAGTGCAATTGCTTTGATAACTAGAGGCGGCTTCAGCTTCAGGTGTGTGGAAAGTGGAGCTGCAGAGTCCCACAGGGACGGTGGGATGCTGGAGGACTGCAAAGACCAGTAAATCTGAGCTGGTTCTTTATTTTTCGAAGATTGCAGGCACAGTTCCACCATAATCAGCTTCTCTATTCTTCACAGAGATGGTCACACGCAAGTCTCACAGTCAGTGATGCAATTAATAAAAACACACGTGGAAACAAGTCTATGGGTGCAGATAAATTATTCAATCTACAGCAGGTCATTTGCTGCAGATAGAGCTCGGCTAGAGCACACATCTCCATTTTCATCATATCAGGAAGAAGAACAACAAGTGTTTATTTTCCTGATTTATAATGTTCCACAGAGTCATTAAAATGTTTCGCTTCACAGTGTTTGGGACAGATGGCAATGTAGCGCTTCAACAAACATGAGAACTAGAATTTACAAATACTTCAGTGGACAATGTTGATGATGTGGACACGAAAAGCAAATGTTACTTAAAAAACTTTCTGACTGCTGTTGGAAAAGCGTGAAAAACGGTGCTGGAAGTGCAGCTGTCTAAAGAGTCATTGTATGACTTATGCAGCTTGAATTTACAGCACCAACCCATTAAAGAAATCAGGCATTCAAAAGTGATAAAGGGTCTGATTTATGAAAGGTTTGCATGTATAACAACGTGTGTAAAGTCCATACCACACAAACAAACGAGCAACCTGATCTACTTACGGTGCACACTGAGGATTCTGTCTTTTAAATTACCAAAACTGAACATATTGTGCATTTATTGCATTAGCCTTTATGAATATACAGTTTGGGGTGTGATGCAAATAGGTTATTTTAGGACACACAATGTGATTTGTCAAGCCCAAAAGAAATGAACGTCTCTATATTGCATGTTTGAAAGCAGGGTGCTAACTGACCCAGTATGGATAACAGACACATCAATCTGATTCAAGTCATTTGCCATGAACTGTTTGGGGTATGTGTTTCTCTATTTTCATTCAATCATCTTTAACACAGAAAACACCATGATTAACATCAACTTATAATGGTCTATTTCTAACAAAAGGAAAGTACACATTTACAGCCTACAGAAAACTTAAAGAAGAAGGGCCTTGATTGTATAGAACAATATCTGAATTACAGTTATACACAATCCAACCACTAGAGGCAGTGGGCACCCAGAGTCCGGCGCCCGAGGACCTACACCAGATCTAGAGATGCTGCCTGGGTCAGGGGCAGAGAAAGGAACAGATCCTAAATAAGCATGTTTTTGATGTGGGAGGAACCCAGAGAACATGAATAGAACATGCAAACTCCACACAGAAAGGGCAAGACACGATCCCACGACCTTCTTGCTGTGAGGCATCAGTGCTAACCACTAAGCCACCGTGTCTTTCTATTTCACCCACACTACATTTCTATTGTTTTTTTTTCTTTTGCTCAGGTTGCACGTCTGTTCGAGGTGAGTGGATCAGCTCTCACATCATTCAAACCCACTGCTAAAAATAAATCATCCACCCGCCACCGACCCACACCAAACATTGGCTCTGATTTAAACACCACTGGAAACATATTTGATGGATTTTTCTCTATTTTGCAAATAGGTTTGGGGAAGCAGCTACATCAGCTGTCTGCAGAGAGGACGTCCCCTCACGTGGAAGACGTCTTGTGTGGGTGTGGATTAGAGTTGTGTCTCTTCGGGCCATCGCAGTTTGATGTGTTGTTTTTTTCTGGCTTTGTGATCATGAAGGTCTCTTGCTGAGGACTGAGTTTAGCAAAGAATTACGAGCACACTTGGTCCCACTTCAGTGTGTGTGAGCTGTCTGGGGCCGTGACTGTGGGCAGCAAACCTTGATATTAAGAGAGTGTTGGATTAAAATGAAACATACATCTGACTGCTGGTGTATAAACTGGTTTTGACATCAGTGCGCGCACACACACACACACACACACACACACACACACACACACACACACACACACACACACACACACACACACACACTTGCCACATTTGTACAGCAGATGAATTAGAAGCGTCTGTGACTTGAATCCTAATGATACCATGAGCTGCTGTGATGTTGTGTCCCTCACTTAGAACGTCTCTGCCAGCATGAGCCAATAACATGTACCCACTGTCACCATACGAATACTTGGTGACGTTACAGCTCAGTAATTGTAGTTCATCACATGAGAAGTAAAGGCCCAGCAGCACGACTGTAACTAGACGGGCACTTAGTTGAGTACATTCTTCTGCCAAGACCTTGTATTCCCCTTTCATTGAGCTTCAATCCACAAACCAAATTACAACCATTAATCCACTATCACAGTGACAGAAGAGGACACCCCCCCCGCCCCAAATTACATTTCGCAGACGGGGGCTGGATCAATATCTGGATCTGTACCGAGCTACACCCATGGGCAAACAATCATGGGATTCTGAACACTCACCTTCTCAAACCCCAAAGGTGATGGTGTTGAAGTGGATCCTGACCACTGCCAGGACACACTGGTCTTGTGGAATAATCGGGTCTTCACTGAAGACTGTGGAGGTCTGGTGCCTGCTAAAGAGATTGAGATTTTCACATTTGTTTCAAGGATCAGAACTGTGAACTGACTGATGATCCCAGTTTATGTTCCACTTCACAGGTTCATGATCTTTACTTGATTGTTTGGACACCTGGTTAAAATGTTTGAACACTTGGTTAAAATGACCACTGAGCATAGCTGCATCTTCTCAGCATATATTTGACATTTCTTTGTTGTAGTTTTGCTTTATTTGTTGATCTGTTATTGGTCAGATCAGAAAGTCACCTCTCTGAGTCCAGTCTGCATGAAGTTTTTTCTGACAATTGAAAACATTTCCTTACCAATGCTGCCAGTGTGCTTGCTCTGGGGTGGTTGAGGTCAGACCTTTCCTTTGTGAAGTGCCTCGTTGTGACTGTGTTGTGGTTTGGCACTATATGAATAAATTGATTTGTATTGAAGAGAAAGTGTTGTGTCGTGTCAGGCTCCTCACCTCACAGCCAACAGGAACCCCCCCACCACTAAATAACTACAAACCTGCTGACCCACCCCTCCGCTGACCATTGATCCTGTCTTTTGTCCTGATCATTAACCTTTGTTAGCTTCACCACCAAACCTTTAATCAAACTGTGACCCAACGTGTTAAGTACATTCGGCCTATGATGGGAAGACGTGATGTGATTTTGTTTGGGCTCCGCTAATGATGAAGGTCAGAGGTCAAATTCAAATTACCAGCCGCCTGCTAATACACAGGAATATGTCTGATTTTATGGAAATGACTTCAGCTGTGCTGTTGTCATGGGTTTGGCTGCTTTAAGTCCATTTAACATTTTCTAAACTTGCCAGACACTTTGAAATGTGGCTGAGGTGTCACTGTGCTCCTGATTAAACTGACCTGTAGATTGACCTGTGCGACAGCTGGTCAGAGTTTAGGTTTTGAATGTCTCTCGTTATGTTTGTTAATGTGAACCATTAGTTGTTGACGACTCAAAGAGGGTTCCTGACAATAAGTTAATAATGTCAAGTCGAAGCAATGAAACTTCAACTTGACTTTAATGATATGATTTGATTTTAAAAACTAGTTTGAAAACTTGGCACACTGGTCAGGTTACGAGTGCATTAAACCTACCATCCCTGGTTCTCAACTCCAGACACCTAAGTGGCTCTGCTCTACTCTTTTCTACTCTCCTATTTTACTCTTCCTTTTTAGATATACCTTTGTATACTGGCATAGTTCCACCTTAGAATTGTAATATAATATATAAATGGTAAATGGACTGCATTTATATAGCGCTTTTCCATCTGCATCAGACGCTCAAAGCACTTTACAATTATGCCTCACATTCACCCCAATGTGCTGCCATACAAGGCGCTCACTACACACCGGGAGCAATAGGGGATTAAAGGCCTTGCCCAAGGGCCCTTAGTGATTTTCCAGTCAGGTGGGGATTTGAACCCATGATCTTCTGGACTCAAGCCCAACACCTTAACCACTAGACCAATATATAAAGACAAATATAGACAAATATATACGAGGGCTGTCAATAAAGTAACGGTCCTTTTTATTTTTTTCAAAAACTATATGGATTTCATTCATATGTTTTTACGTCAGACATGCTTGAACCCCCGTCCGCACGTCTTTCATTAAAAAAATCTCCTTTAACAGTGGAATATCCGGATAAAATGCTGAAACCGACTTCTTCTGAAACTTCTCTGTTCTCTCACGACGTCCTGGATCAATAGAGCCTGAAATGTGGAGGTTTTCAGCTTGAACAGGCTGACGACGGCGCCTGAGAGCGCTGCGCGACGTCTCGCTCCGTGGGAAGTCCTTAAAGCGACAGTATCACCTCAAAATCTCTCATCAGACATTAAAATTTTCACTGAAAACCAGCTTAATTTTTCGAACCGTGTCCACTTCGATGTGTCTCACAGGTTTAGAAAAAATTTTGATCAAACAAAGCGCCAGTCTCTCAGCAACTTCTCAGACAAAGGAATTCCGACGAGGGGCTGGACGACTCCTCCCACAAGGAGTGCTCACAGGCGAATGACGTCACCGACCGGCGTGGAAAAACTCACGCATGCGCACGAGGGTTCAAGCATGTCTGACGTAAAAACATATGAATGAAATCCATATAGTTTTTGAAAAAAATAAAAAGGACCGTTACTTTATTGACAGCCCTCGTAAGATATACCTTACTGAATTTTCATGCAAGGTATTTATTCAGAAGTCTTCAGTGGGTGGGGGGTTGCTGGTGGATATTGGCCTGTGCTGTTACCTCTTGATCGCTGATGATGAAACAGTCTCTATGAGGATACGTGGTCTCTATTATTGATGGCTGGAAGGAAAATCTGAATTATCCATCTATTTTGACAAGAAGAAAGTCCATAATGACTAGTCAGATTCTAGCTCGTCATTGTGGAGTAGCTAAAGTATCTGCAGGGAATACAGTCAAGAGTGCATATGTCAGTGATGTGTGGGTCCATTCACAAGAAACCCGAACTCGTCCAGCGCTTTCATTCAATCCGACAGCAACTTGAACCACGAATATTAATGATGACATAATGATGCTAGTAAAATACAGAAATTAACGCACAGAACGTGACCAGCGCCGCTGTCATCATCATGAATAACCTCTCCAAATGCTTCCTACAGCTTACTTTCTTTGAGGAAAGTATGTTTATTTTAAAGGGGAACTATGCAACTTTTACCTTACCTTAATTTTACAGTTTGTGGATAATTGTAATCACTAAATGACTTGTTTTGGGGGTGACTGCTCCCCCCCCCCCAGGTATCTTGTAGCAGAAAACCAGCCTTGCAAATTTAAGGTTGCTCGTTGAATGAGAGCCTTGGGTCTTGCAAGAAATATGAACTGTTTTATGATAGTTGCCCTCATATCGAGGCACTGGCAACTTAGCCACTTTAAGAACAAGCCAATGAGGGCTTAATTTCTTACATGTTCATCGTCAAGGCAGAGCTGGGGAAAAAGCCAAAAGTCAAAAAATCAAGCCAAATAAAAAGACACTGTCAGAGGAAGAAAGAAAGATAAAAGAGACAGGAGTGAGGCATCACACACGGGTCAACCTTGGTCTGGCTTCTCAGAAGAGGGAAATATGACAAATAAAGTAGTGTGCAAAACAGATGCAGGTCTTGCTTTTGATCTTGTCAGTATATTGAGATAAGCTGTCTGTTCTCAATGTATTTCTGTATATTGCTGCTCCGAGGATTGCACAGCTCTGTTGAAAACACATGCACATGGACAGCGGTGGAAGGGGGTGCAGCAGTGAGTTTTTACAACAGTTCTGTGGGATATGTACACCTGAGCTGTAGGGGGAGCTGTGTAGAGAAGAATGTGACCAAAAAAAACAAACAAAAAAAAGAAAGAAAAGAAAAAAGCCCCACGATGAAACAGCGAAAAAGTGATCAGAGTTGCATAGTTCCACTTTAAATTCTTCATGAATTTTCTAATCACAAAAGCATCTGTAGTAAATGGATGCTGCACCTTTTCATGATTAGCCTTTAGGTAATATTTGACTAACATGTTTAAAATTTATTTTCCATAACCTACTTGCAAATGACTCAAATATGATTCAAAATACTTTTGTTTGAATGCTAAGTGTGGGTGACCACAGTCACCTCCTAATTTTAATTCAGCTCTCTTATCACTGACTGTCCAGTTGCCACTAAAATCTCCAAGACCTCTTGAACCCAAACTAACCAAAACTGCCACGTTGAGTCCCAGTTGGGGGAATGATCACCATAGCAACAGCGGCCGAATTTTTGTCATGGAGGTAGCTCAGGAAGTAAAATAATAATAATAATAATTTGGTTGGTAGAAATGCTATTGCTTGAATTGGGCACAGAAATTTTTAATATTACCTACAACTGATGTCAAAGCACCCATTAGGTACCAGATGACCTTTACCTTTGACCTTTGTGACTTGTACGGTTTGAATACTGAATATGGCTTTTGGTGCAGATAAAGACGACAGACTGAAGATTGTTGCTGTAATTTAGATGCTTTTCCGGATGACTTCATGGCCAAAGGTTTTTTTTCAATAATCCAAACCCGGGTTTTCCGGTTCCTGGGCCTGTTGTTTTGATCAGATATGATGCAGTTGCAGGTGAGAAATATGATGAATAATCATCCATTAATTCATGGAGCACATCAAACCCCTCTGATGAAACCTCATCACATCACATTAAACCTTCATTTCTCATCTTGTGGCTGTTTCTTTGTAACTGTTTCTGAACTCTTTTCAGTGTCATCATATTGTTCCATTTCTTCATGTTTGCAGTGAGGGTTGAATTTGCAGCTTGTTGATGGAATCAGCATGTTTATTTATTTTACTGTGACGCCACCAGAAGCACGCAAACTGGACAAGGTGAGAGACAAGAAAGTGATCAAAGTCAACAATCGGGCAGTGAACTGTGGAACTGTGAGGGTTTTAAAGAGGAGCAAACCAATCAAGTTGATGTGGAGCAGGTGTGTGGAAAGTTCTGGAAAGGGGTGTGGTGAAGTGAACAAAGAAGAGAGAGGAAAGGCAAGAGAGTGCAGGAGGGCAAAACAAAGCGGTGCAAAGCAAGATAAGTAGGTGACAGAAAAACTAACTGAATAACATGACGTTCTAGACAAACAATGCGTGAGCAAAACACAATGGGGCAGAACTAAGAAATACGGTGACAAGTGACATTTTTGTGTTATTTAATTTAATATGTGTGTGAAATACTTACCAGCGGTCAAAGTCATCTGTGATGGCTGAGGAAATAAGGTGGTTATAATTTCTTAATGCCACATCTGAGGAAATGAAGGTTAGCACTGGTTAGCCACCATTAATTTGTGATTATTGAGGAAATAAGATGATCATAATTTTTTTATGCTTACACCAAAGCAAACCGTAATGAAAACCTAAAATACGCGTCAATAAAATACCTGTTAGCCCATTAGCTGTAGGTTTGGTAAGTGACGGGATGATGGGGGCGTGGTTGGGCTTCATTTGTTCCACCCGGGTCAAGCAGGGTAATGCCACGTCTCCACCTCATTTCCCATTTTTGGGTTAGTCGGGATGTGATGGGTGTTCCACTGAGTGTCATATTGACTGTGCACTCATGCTTCCTTAAACACCCTTTCTGACATAACTTCAAGCAGAATGCCCTGAATGCCACCGTGAAGTATCTTGGGGTCTTATTCACAAGTGGGTGTGAGATGGAGTGTGAGCTCAGTCGAAGGATTGGGGGTGTGTCTGAGGTCCTGAGGAACCTGTACAGACTCTACGGTGAGTCACAAGGTGAAACTTCGATTTCCAGTTGATTTACACTCTTATCCTCACCTGAAGTCATGAACAGTGGGTTGCTGGTCCCTTCAGCTGCTCTCTTGTTTTCACTCGGGGTCTCCACAGTAAATCTGAAGTTTTATGCTGGATGTCCTTCCTGACACAACTCTGCATTACATGGAGAAATGTGGCAGGGGTTTGAACTGGGAACCTTCCGTGCTGACACCAAGTGCACTAATCAGTCATTAATTGTGGTTAATGACCAAAAAAAAAAAAAAACACGCTCACAGATGTAAGTGGCAAAAATCTCATTCCTCCATTGGGAATCTGGTCTCACACTCAGGGACAAGGTGAGAACCTCAAATTTCTGTGAGGGGCGCAAAGAAGAGTCGCTGCTTTTTCTTAACAGACAGTATAAACCCACATGATTTCTTGTTGTGTTTGATCAACTTCATCTCATTTCATCATCATCAATTTATGCAACACATTCCAAAAAAAAGTTGTGATTCTGCAGAATTTACCACTTTGTCATGTTTCTATTCCTTCTCACAACAGGTGCATGCGGGACTGAAGGCCACAGTACACACAGTCACCGTGTATAGTTCAGCTCCGGTACCACAGATCCCTCAAACACCTTTAATTTGGTGGCTCACAGCTGACTGGTGTGTTGCCCATTAGACGTTATGAAGATTGGCCAGACAAAGGGACAGAGCTGGAAAGGATGTGCAGCAGGTTAGGATGGTAAAAGATGCACATGGTAATGTGCTGACAAGTGAGGAGTGTGTGCTGAGAAGGTGGAGGGAATATTTCGAAGAGTTGATGAATAAAGAAAATGAGCGAGAGAAAAGGCTGGATGATGTGGTGAGAGTAAATCAGGAAGTAAAAGAGATTAGCAAGGAAGAAGTGAGGGCTACTACGAAGAGAATGAAGAGTGGAAAGGCAGTTGGTCCAGATGACATTCCAATGGAGGCATTGAAATGTCTAGGAGAGATGGCAGTAGAGTTTCTAACCAGATTGTTTAATAAAATCTTGGAAGTGAGAGGATGCCTGAGGAGTGGAGACGAAGTGTGCTGGTTCATATTTTAAAGAACAAGGGTGATGTGCAGAGCTGCAGTAACTACAGAGGCATAAAGCTGATCAGCCACAGCATGAAGTTATTGGAAAGAGTAGTAGAAGCTAGGCTTAGAAAACAGGTGAAGATCTGTGAGCAGCAATATGGTTTCATGCCGAGAAAGAGCACTACAGATGCAATGTTTGCTCTGAGAATACTGTTGGAAAAGTACAGAGAAGGACAGAAAGAGTTACATTATGTGTTTGTGGACTTAGAAAAAGCTTATGATAGGGTGCCAAGAGAAGAGTTGTGGCATTGTATGAGGAAGTCTGGAGTGGCAGAGAAGTATGTTAGGGTAGTGCAGGACATGTACAAGAATAGTGTGACAGCGGTGAGATGCGCAGTCGGAATGACAGACTCATTCAAGGTGGAGGTGGGATTACACCAAGGATCAGCTCTGAGTCCTTTCTTGTTTGCAGTGGTGATGGACAGGTTGACAGATGAGATCAGACAGGAGTCCCCATGGACTATGATGTTTGCAGATGACATTGTGATCTGTAGTGAGAGTAGAGAGCAAGTTGAGTCTGGTCTGGAGAAGTGGAGATATGCTTTGGAGAGAAGGGGAATTAAAGTCAGTAGAAGCAAGACTGAGTACATGTGTGTGAATGAGAGGGAGCCCAGTGGAATAGTGCAGTTACAAGGAGTAGAAGTGGTGAAAGTAGATGAGTTTAAATATTTGGGGTCAACTGTTCAAAGTAATGGAGAGTGTGGTAGAGAGGTGAAGAAGAGAGTGCAGGCAGGGTGGAGTGGGTGGAGAAAGGTGGCAGGAGTGATTTGTGACCGAAGAATATCAGCAAGAGTGAAGGGGAAAGTTTACAAAACAGTAGTGAGACCAGCTATGTTGTATGGTTTAGAGACATTGGCACTAACAAAAAGACAGGAGGCAGAGCTGGAGGTGGCAGAGCTGAAGATGTTGAGATTCTCTTTGGGAGTGACAAGAATGGACAAGATTAGGAATGAACATATCAGAGGGACAGCTCAGGTGGGACGGTTTGGAGACAAAGTCAGAGAGGCGAGATTGAGATGGTTTGGACATGTGCAGAGGAGGGACCCAGGGTATATAGGGAGAAGGATGCTGAGGATGGATCCACCAGGCAGGAGGAGAAGAGGGAGACCAAAGAGGAGGTTCATGGATGTGCTGAGAGAGGACATGCAGGTGGTTGGTGTGACAGAGGAAGATACAGAGGACAGGGTGAGATAGATACGATTCATCTGCTGTGGTGACCCCTAACAGGAACAGCCGAAAGACAAAGAAGAAGAAGGATTTGATTCATATGTTTTCACGTCAGACAAGCTTGAACCCTTGTGCGCATGCGTGAGTTTTTCCACGCCTGTCGGTGACGTCATTCGCCTGTGAGCATGCCTTGTGGAAGGAGTGGTCCCGCCCCGTCGTCGGATTTTCTTTGTCTGGAAATGGCGGAATGATTTGGGGTTTTTTTCCATCACAATTTTTTCAGAAGCTGTTAGAGACTGGCACCTGGAAACTATTCGAAAACTTTATCTGGCTTTCGGTGAAAATTTTACGGGCTTCACAGAGAATAAGGTCTGTTAGTCCAGCTTTATGGACCCCTTTAAGGACACTCAGCATGCTGCGCTCTGAGCTGTGACGACACGGCACAAGCCACCGGACCATTTCTGAGCTGACGGCTCTGTGGATACGAGACCGTCGTGTGCTCTTTCTCTGGTTATCACAAGAGCTGGACATTAGCCATTTTCCAGCAGATTTCACTTTTAATAAGAGATTTTGTCATGGAAAGCCGTGCAGAGGCTTCGCGTGTCACGACCGATTCGCTTTGGAAGCGAGACAAAGGAACACCTCCGTTTCGGCATGTCAGAGGACAAGTTTGGACATGTCCAGCTCTCCACAATTTCACTGATACTTACTGGACTGGTAAGCACTGAAAGTCGAGATAGACATGTCCAAACTTGTCCTCTGACACGCCGAAACGGAGGTGTTCCTTTGTCTCGCTTCCAAAGCGAATCGGTCGTGACGCACAAAGCCTCCACGCGGCTTTCCATGACAAAATCTCTTGTTAAAAGTGAAATCTGCTGGAAAATGGCTGATGTCAAGCTCTTGTGATAACCAGAGAAAGAGCACACGACGGTCTCGTATCCACAGAGCCATCCATTTAGAAATGGTCCGGTGGCTTGTGCCGTGTCATCACAGCTCAGAGCGCAGTGCGCTGAGCATCCTTAAAGGGGTCCTTAAAGCTGTACTAACAGACCTTATTCTCTGTGAAGCCCGTAAAATTTTCACCGAAAGCCAGATAAATTTTTCGAATAGTTTCCAGGTGCCAGTCTCTAACAGCTTCTGAAAAAATTCTGATGGAAAAAAATCTCAAATCATTCCGCCATTTCCAGACAATGAAAATCCGACGACGGGGTGGGACCACTCCTTCCACAAGGCGTGCTCACAGGCGAATGACGTCACTGACAGGCGTGGAAAAACTCATGCATGCGCACGAGGGTTCAAGCATGTCTGACGTGAAAACATATGAATCAAATCCATATAGTTAAAAAAAAAAAAGGTACAATACTTTATGGATAGACCTCGTATAATACCAGCAGAATACTCACTACCCATGTGACATCTACTGCTGTGGTTCTTGTCCCTCCTGTCTGTCCCTGGTGGGTTTTTTTTTTAGTATCTAGTGATGTGTTCTCAGCTTTGTGTTGATTCTAAAGTCATTCCAGTTTTGGTTGAGTTTGTGTTCTATATTCCAGTAATTGATTCTGTGTTAGTCCATGTGACTCTTTAGTATTTTTAGTTGTGGTTTATTCTGTAAGTGTGTATCCAGTTTCAGTCTGGTTTCTAAGTTTTATTGAGGTTTAGGTTTGCTTCTAAATGTTGGTTTTAATTTATTGTTTTGTCAGTTTCACACCTTTCCTGTTTTACTTTGACACAGTCTTCTCTGTTCTTGTTTGGTTTGCTTTCTTCCTGTTTGCATTCACACCTGAACTCATTCAACAATCAGTGCACCTGTAGCCAGTTGTAATCACCTCCCAGTTTACTTAAACCCTGCTTTTCAAGTGTCAGTTTTTTTTTGTTTTTTTTTGTCAGTATTTCTGTGTGTTTGTGTTGTCCAAGTTGCATCTCCTGATTTAGAGCTGCTTAAAAAAACAACAACAACAACAACAACAAAACAACCCTCTGACGCTGCTCTTTGGTTTTTGCTTTTGTACTTTGAATAGTTTGATCATGGTGTATGATTTAGGGCTGTATTTTGGGGTTTTCATTAAAGAATAGCATTTGAACTCATCACTGTTTCTTCTCTGCATTTGGGGTCACATCAGAACCCAAACACAACATAAACAGAAATCAAAAACTGAGTTAGGCCTTGTTTCATTACAAACCAAAAACTGACCAGAGAAGTGTACAATTTTACACGTAGCACCTGGTTTTTATACGTATGTCACCAACTATAAAACCAGTGGTGACACGACTCCGTTTCACAAATCCATTACAGAAATACTTTGGTGGCATCTCACATGATATCAACAGAATGACTGATACTGCAAAAACATCTAACGCTGTGAAGAATAAATGTAGAAATAATACTGATATATAACTTCCTTTATTTGTCATTGTATGTATAAACAAAATTTGTCCTCTGCATTTCACCCTTTTTTAATTTAATGTTGTACTTAATGTTTTTTTTAGTGGCTCTGTGTGTTGTTCTGTCTGTCTGAGTGTAACGAGTCAAACAAAACCACCGATATTTATTACCGGACCAGTAGCCAAAATCAGAAAATTGAAAGTTGACCACATAAATAATAAATAATAAAAAAAAGGATTCTCCCCCTAAAATTAAGAATAATTTTATTTTTTGAGGGATAACTGTGAATGGATCTACATTTGTACAGTGCATCCAGAAAGTATTCACAGCACTTCACTTTCTACATTTTGTTATGTTACAGCCTTATTGCAAAATGGATGAAACTATTTATTTTTCCCTACATAAGTATTCACAGTCTTTGCCATGAAGCTCAAAATTGAGCTCAGGTGCCTCCTGTTTCCACTGATCATCCTTGAGATGTTTCTACAGCTTAACTGGAGTCCACCTGGGGTAAATTCAGTTGACTGGACATGATTTGGAAATACACCCAGTTGTCTACATATAAGGTCCCACAGTTGACAGTCAGAGCACAAACCAAGCATGAAGTCAAAGGAATTGTCTGTAGACCTCAGAGACAGGATTGTCTGGAGGCACGAATCTGGGGAAGAATACAGAAACTGCTTTGAAGGTCCCAATGAGCACAGTGGCCTCCATCATCTGTAAATGGAAGAAGTTCAGATCAATCAATCAATCAATCAATTTTTTTATATAGCGCCAAATCACAACAAACAGTTGAGAAATCACTCTGAGACAAGACCTTTCTGATTTTAAAGATATTGCGTAAATGCAAAAAAGCAGTCCTACATATTTGTTTAATATGCGCTTTGAATGACATATCCTGATCAAAAATGACTCCAAGATTTCTCACAGTATTACTAGAGGTCAGGGTAATGCCATCCAGAGTAAGGATCTGGTTAGACACCATGTTTCTAAGATTTGTGGGGCCAAGTACAATAACTTCAGTTTTATCTGAGTTTAAAAGCAGGAAATTAGAGGTCATCCATGTCTTTATGTCTGTAAGACAATCCTGCAGTTTAGCTAATTGGTGTGTGTCCTCTGGCTTCATGGATAGATAAAGCTGGGTATCATCTGCGTAACAATGAAAATTTAAGCAATACCGTCTAATAATACTGCCTAAGGGAAGCATGTATAAAGTGAATAAAATTGGTCCTAGCACAGAACCTTGTGGAACTCCATAATTAACTTTAGTCTGTGAAGAAGATTCCCCATTTACATGAACAAATTGTAATCTATTAGACAAATATGATTCAAACCACCGCAGCGCAGTGCCTTTAATACCTATGGCATGCTCTAATCTCTGTAATAAAATTTTATGGTCAACAGTATCAAAAGCAGCACTGAGGTCTAACAGAACAAGCACAGAGATGAGTCCACTGTCCGAGGCCATAAGAAGATCATTTGTAACCTTCACTAATGCTGTTTCTGTACTATGATGAATTCTAAAACCTGACTGAAACTCTTCAAATAGACCATTCCTCTGCAGATGATCAGTTAGCTGTTTTACAACTACCCTTTCAAGAATTTTTGAGAGAAATGGAAGGTTGGAGATTGGCCTATAATTAGCTAAGATAGCTGGGTCAAGTGATGGCTTTTTAAGTAATGGTTTAATTACTGCCACCTTAAAAGCCTGTGGTACATAGCCAACTAACAAAGATAGATTGATCATATTTAAGATCGAAGCATTAAATAATGGTAGGGCTTCCTTGAGCAGCCTGGTAGGAATGGGGTCTAATAAACATGTTGATGGTTTGGATGAAGTACCTAATGAAAATAACTCAGACAGAACAATCGGAGAGAAAGAGTCTAACCAAATACCGGCATCACTGAAAGCAGCCAAAGATAACGATACGTCTTTGGGATGGTTATGAGTAATTTTTTCTCTAATAGTTAAAATTTTGTTAGCAAAGAAAGTCATGAAGTCATTACTAGTTAAAGTTAATGGAATACTCAGCTCAATAGAGCTCTGACTCTTTGTCAGCCTGGCTACAGTGCTGAAAAGAAACCTGGGGTTGTTCTTATTTTCTTCAATTAGTGATGAGTAGAAAGATGTCCTAGCTTTACGGAGGGCTTTTTTATAGAGCAACAGACTCTTTTTCCAGGCTAAGTGAAGATCTTCTAAATTAGTGAGACGCCATTTCCTCTCCAACTTACGGGTTATCTGCTTTAAGCTGCGAGTTTGTGAGTTATACCACGGAGTCAGACACTTCTGATTTAAAGCTCTCTTTTTCAGAGGAGCTACAGCATCCAAAGTTGTCTTCAATGAGGATGTAAAACTATTGACGAGATACTCTATCTCCCTTACAGAGTTTAGGTAGCTACTCTGCACTGTGTTGGTATATGGCATTAGAGAACATAAAGAAGGAATCATATCCTTAAACCTAGTTACAGCGCTTTCTGAAAGACTTCTAGTGTAATGAAACTTATTCCCCACTGCTGGGTAGTCCATCAGAGTAAATGTAAATGTTATTAAGAAATGATCAGACAGAAGGGAGTTTTCAGGGAATACTGTTAAGTCTTCTATTTCCATACCATAAGTCAGAACAAGATCTAAGATATGATTAAAGTGGTGGGTGGACTCATTTACTTTTTGAGCAAAGCCAATAGAGTCTAATAATAGATTAAATGCAGTGTTGAGGCTGTCATTCTCAGCATCTGTGTGGATGTTAAAATCGCCCACTATAATTATCTTATCTGAGCTAAGCACTAAGTCAGACAAAAGGTCTGAAAATTCACAGAGAAACTCACAGTAACGACCAGGTGGACGATAGATAATAACAAATAAAACTGGTTTTTGGGACTTCCAATTTGGATGGACAAGACTAAGAGACAAGCTTTCAAATGAATTAAAGCTCTGTCTGGGTTTTTGATTAATTAATAAGCTGGAATGGAAGATTGCTGCTAATCCTCCCCCTCGGCCCGTGCTACGAGCATTCTGACAGTTAGTGTGACTCGGGGGTGTTGACTCATTTAAACTAACATATTCATCCTGCTGTAACCAGGTTTCTGTTAGGCAGAATAAATCAATATGTTGATCAATTATTATATCATTTACCAACAGGGACTTAGAAGAGAGAGACCTAATGTTTAATAGACCACATTTAACTGTTTTAGTCTGTGGTGCAGTTGAAGGTGCTATATTATTTTTTCTTTTTGAATTTTTATGCTTAAATAGATTTTTGCTGGTTATTGGTGGTCTGGGAGCAGGCACCGTCTCTACGGGGATGGGGTAATGAGGGGATGGCAGGGGGAGAGAAGCTGCAGAGAGGTGTGTAAGACTACAACTCTGCTTCCTGGTCCCAACCCTGGATAGTCACGGTTTGGAGGATTTAAGAAAATTGGCCAGATTTCTAGAAATGAGAGCTGCTCCATCCAAAGTGGGATGGATGCCGTCTCTCCTAAAAAGACCAGGTTTTCCCCAGAAGCTTTGCCAATTATCTATGAAGCCCACCTCATTTTTTGGACACCACTCAGACAGCCAGCAATTCAAGGAGAACATGCGGCTAAACATGTCACTCCCGGTCCGATTGGGGAGGGGCCCAGAGAAAACTACAGAGTCCGACATTGTTTTTGCAAAGTTACACACCGATTTAATGTTAATTTTAGTGACCTCCGATTGGCGTAACCGGGTGTCATTACTGCCGACGTGAATTACAATCTTACCAAATTTACGCTTAGCCTTAGCCAGCAGTTTAAAATTTCCTTCAATGTCGCCTGCTCTGGCCCCCGGAAGACAAGTGACTATGGTTGCTGGTGTCGCTAACTTCACATTTCTCAAAACAGAGTCGCCAATAACCAGAGTTTGATCCTCGGCGGGTGTGTCGTCGAGTGGGGAAAAACGGTTAGAGATGTGAACGGGTTGGCGGTGTACACGGGGCTTCTGTTTAGGGCTACGCTTCCTCCTCACAGTCACCCAGTCAGCCTGCTTTCCCGGCTGCTTGGGATCTGCCAGGGGGGAACTAACGGCGGCTAAGCTACCTTGGTCCGCACCGACTACAGGGGCCTGGCTAGCTGTAGAATTTTCCACGGTGCGGAGCCGAGTCTCCAATTCGCCCAGCCTGGCCTCCAAAGCTACGAATAAGCTACACTTATTACAAGTACCGTTACTGCTAAAGGAGGCCGAGGAATAACTAAACATTTCACACCCAGAGCAGAAAAGCGCGGGAGAGACAGGAGAAGCCGCCATGCTAAATCGGCTAAGAGCTAGTAGCTACGCTAAGCTAGCGGATTCCTACAAACACGCAAAGTGAATAATGTGTAAATAATTTAGAGGTGATTCAGCAGAAGGAGTGCTTTAGTTAAGGCACGTAAAGATTACACTGGGAAACAAATCGTAATCTAGATAACTAGATCAATCTAACTGCGCAGATTAAACAGCTAACAGATACAGAAAAACACCGCTGTGCTCCGGAACAGGAAGTGATACAATACCGCAGTGAGAGCCAACCACCAGTAGAGGCAGATCCACCAGGACTCTTCCTAGAGCTGGACGCCCGTCTAAACTGTGATCGGAGGAGAAGGATCTTAGTCAGGGAGGTGACCAAGAACCCGATGGTTACTCTGTCAGAGCTCCAGCATTCCTCTGTGGAGAGAGGAGAACCTTCCAGAAGGACAACCATCTCTACAGCAATCCACCAATCAGGCCTGTATGGTAGAGTCTCCAGACGGAAGCCACTCCTTAGTAAAAGGCACATGGCAGCCCACCTGGAGTTTGACAAAAGGCACCTGAAGGATTCTCAGACCAGGAGAAACAAATTTCTCTGCTCTGATGAGACAAAGATTGAACTCTTTGGCATCATGTTTGGAGGAAACCAGGCCCCATCCCTACAGTGAAGCATGGTGGTGGCAGCATCATGCTGTGGAGATGTTTTTCAGCAGCAGAAACTGGGAGACTAGTCAGGATTGAGGGAAAGATGAATGCAGCAATGTACAGAGACATCCTGGATGAAAACCTGCTCAAGAGCGCTATGGACCTCAGACTGGAGTGACGGTTCATCTTTCAGCAGGACAATGACCCTAAGCACACAGCCAAGATATCAAAGGAGTGGCTTCAGGACAACTACATGGAGGTGATGGTGTAGTGGTTAGGCATTGGGCTTGATACTGGAGGTTCCTTGGTTCAAATCCCAGCCTGAAAGGAAAATCATTAACGGCTCTTGGGCAAGATCCTTAATCCCCTACTTTCTCCCGGTGTGAAGTGAGTGCCTTTTATAGCAGCACCCTGACATCAGGGTGAATGTGAGGCATTATTGTAAAGCACTTTATGCATCTGATACAGATGCAAATGCTCTGTGAATGTCCTTGAGTGGCCCAGACCAGTATCCGATTGAACATCTCTGGAGAGATCTGAAAATGGCTGTGCACCGACGCTCCCCATCCAACCTGATGGAGCTTGAGAGGTGCTGCAAAGAGGAATGGACCAAACTGCCCAAAGATGGTGCACCAAGCTTGTGGCATCATATTCAAGAAGACCTGAGGCTGTATTCGCTGCTCAAGGTGCAACAACAAAGTACTGAGCAAAGGCTGTGAATGCTTTATGTACGCATGATGACTTAGTTTTTATTTTTAATAAATTTGCAAAAACTACAAAAAAAAACTTTTCATGTTATCATTATGGGGTGTAGTGAGTAGAATTGAGGGGAAAAATAATTTCATCTATTTTGGAATAAGGCTGTAAAATAACAAAATGTGGAAAAAGTGAAGCACTGTGAAAACTTTCTGGGTACACCGTATTAACAACAGCAACAACCTATAACTGTTACTACTACAACCCCTGGCAAAAATTATGGAATCACCGGCCTCAGAGGATGTTCATTCAGTTGTTTTAATTTTGTAGAAAAAAAGCAGATCACAGACATGACACAAAACTAAAGTCATTTCAAATGGCAACTTTCTGGCTTTAAGAAACACTATAAGAAATCAAGAAAAAAAGATTGTGGCAGTCAGTAACGGTTACTTTTTTAGACCAAGCAGAGGAAAAAAATATGGAATCACTCAATTCTGAGGAAACAATTATGGAATCACCCTGTAAATTTTCATCCCCCAAATTAACACCTGCATCATATCAGATCTGCTCGTTAGTCTGCATCTAAAAAGGAGTGAACACACCTTGGAGAGCTGTTGCACCAAGTGGACTGACATGAATCATGGCTCCAACACGAGAGATGTCAACTGAAACAAAGGAGAGGATTATCAAACTCTTAAAAGAGAGTAAATCATCATGCAATGTTGCAAAAGATGTTGGTTGTTCACAGTCAGCTGTGTCTAAACTCTGGACCAAATACAAACAACGTGGGAAGGTTGTTAAAGGCAAACATACTGGTAGACCAAGGAAGACATCAAAGCGTCAAGACAGAAAACTTAAAGCAATATGTCTCAAAAATCGAAAAATGTACAACAAAACAAATGAGGAACGAATGGGAGGAAACTGGAGTCAACGTCAGGAAACTGGAGTCAACGTCTGTGACCGAACTGTAAGAAACGGCCTAAAGGAAATGGGATTTACATACAGAAAAGCTAAACGAAAGGCATCATTAACACCTAAACAGAAAAAAACAAGGTTACAATGGGCTAAGGAAAAGCAATTGTGGGCTGTGGATGACTGGATGAAAGTCATATTCAGTGATGAATCTCGAATCTGCATTGGGCAAGGTGATGATGCTGGAACTTTTGTTTGGTGCCGTTCCAATGAGATTTATAAAGATGACTGCCTGAAGAGAACATGTAAATTTCCACAGTCATTGATGATATGGGGCTGCATGTCAGGTAAAGGCACTGGGGAGATGGCTGTCATTACATCATCAATAAATGCACAAGTTTATGTTGATATTTTGGACAATTGAAAGGATGTTTGGGGATGATGAAATCATTTTTCAAGATGATAATGCATCTTGCCATAGAGCAAAAACTGCAAAAACATTCCTTGCAAAAAGACACATTTTTTTTATATAGCGCCAAATCACAACAAACAGTTGCCCCAAGGCGCTTTATACTGTAAGGCAAGGCCATACAATAATTATGTAAAACCCCAACGGTCAAAACGACCCCCTGTGAGCAAGCACTTGGCTACAGTGGGAAGGAAAAACTCCCTTTTAACAGGAAGAAACCTCCAGCAGAACCAGGCTCAGGGAGGGGCAGTCTTCTGCTGGGACTGGTTGGGGCTGAGGGAGAGAACCAGGAAAAAGACATGCTGTGGAGGGGAGCAGAGATCAATCACTAATGATTAAATGCAGAGTGGTGCATACAGAGCAAAAAGAGAAAGAAACAGTGCATCATGGGAACCCCCCAGCAGTCTACGTCTATAGCAGCATAACTAAGGGATGGTTCAGGGTCACCTGATCCAGCCCTAACTATAAGCTTTAGCAAAAAGGAAAGTTTTAAGCCTAATCTTAAAAGTAGAGAGGGTGTCTGTCTCCCTGATCTGAATTGGGAGCTGGTTCCACAGGAGAGGAGCCTGAAAGCTGAAGGCTCTGCCTCCCATTCTACTCTTACAAACCCTAGGAACTACAAGTAAGCCTGCAGTCTGAGAGCGAAGCGCTCTATTGGGGTGATATGGTACTACGAGGTCCCTAAGATAAGATGGGACCTGATTATTCAAAACCTTATAAGTAAGAAGAAGAATTTTAAATTCTATTCTAGAATTAACAGGAAGCCAATGAAGAGAGGCCAATATGGGTGAGATATGCTCTCTCCTTCTAGTCCCCGTCAGTACTCTAGCTGCAGCATTTTGAATTAACTGAAGCCTTTTTAGGGAACTTTTAGGACAACCTGATAATAATGAATTACAATAGTCCAGCCTAGAGGAAATAAATGCATGAATTAGTTTTTCAGCATCACTCTGAGACAAGACCTTTCTAATTTTAGAGATATTGCGTAAATGCAAAAAAGCAGTCCTACATATTTGTTTAATATACGCATTGAATGACATATCCTGATCAAAAATGACTCCAAGATTTCTCACAGTATTACTAGAGGTCAGGGTAATGCCATCCAGAGTAAGGATCTGGTTAGACACCATGTTTCTAAGATTTGTGGGGCCAAGTACAATAACTTCAGTTTTATCTGAGTTTAACAGCAGGAAATTAGAGGTCATCCATGTCTTTATGTCTGTAAGACAATCCTGCAGTTTAGCTAATTGGTGTGATCTGATTTGATGCAGGTGTTAATTTGGGGGATGAAAATTTACAGGGTGATTCCATAATTTTTTCCTCAGAATTGAGTGATTCCATATTTTTTTCCTCTGCTTGGTCTAAAAAAGTAACTGTTACTGACTGCCACAATCTTTTTTTCTTGATTTCTTATAGTGTTTCTTAAAGCCAGAAAGTTGCCATTTGAAATGACTTTAGTTTTGTGTCATGTCTGTGATCTGCTTTTTTTCTACAAAATTAAATAACTGAATGAACATCCTCTGAGGCCGGTGATTCCATAATTTTTGCCAGGGGTTGTACTATTTTGTACTTTCCAACCATGCATAAAGTTCTTCATAATAAATAGTAAAAACCAATAAAAACACCAAACATTATAAACACAGAAATTAAAATGTAATCATTTCTATAGCACCAACTCACAATGAGATCGCCTCAAGGTGCTTTACAAAACACAATTAAAAAAAAGAGAAAAAATTGAATAAAAAGTTAAAAAGGAAAAACATAAAAGAGCACAAGAATAAAAATGCATAACAGTAAAACTAATGATAAAACAAGGAAAACAAATAGGTTTAAGCCTCCACATTATCCGACTGCCTTATATGTGCCGGGAGATTGTTCCACAGAGCTGGGGCACGGTAGGAGAAAGCTCTGTGAGCGGCAGACTTTTTATTCACTCTAGGAACACACAAAAGTGTTGCACCCTGTGAGCACAGGGCTCGAACTGGTATGTAGGGCTTGACCAGGTCAGCCAGATAGGGAGTTGCAAGTCCATGAACAATTTTAAATCCAATAACAGAACCTTAAAATCTGATCTCACAGAGACAGGAACCCAGTGATGGGCATAATATGGTCAAACTTTCTGCCTCCAGTCAAAGGCCTGGCAGCAGTATTTTGAACCAGTTGAAGAACCCTAATGTAGGACTGCAGCAAACCAGAAAATAGGGCATTAGTCTAATCTTGAAGAAACAAATGCATGTATCAAAGTCTCACTATCAGCCATAGACATGTTGGGAGGAATCTTCGCTATATTTTGCAGATGGAAGAAAGCAGTCCTCGTAATGTCTCTAATATGGAGGTCAAAAGACAACATTAGGATAAAAAATTACCCCAAGGTTCCTCACTTTGTCCATATGATGTACAACACACAAAACTAAGTTAAGCGCTAGCTGATCAAATTGATGCAGATGCTTCGCTGGACCAAGAACCATCATTTCAGTCATCAGAGTTTAAAAGTAGGAAGTTGCTCGACATTCAACTTCTCACTGATGCAAGGCAATCTTCTAAGGATTTTATATGAGTGAGATTATGTGACTAGTTAATTAATGTGACTAGTTCTTTGAGCAGGCTGTGCTTGGCTTTTATTGGCTTTTGTAATTCTATATATTAAGTGTTGATGAAGTCTTGATTTTTATGAAATTTTATTATGCATGAAATGTGTGTTTCTGCTCGTGCTGGCGCTCTGTCTGCAAAGGAAGTTCTAACGGATAAATAGTTATTTTGATTTGATTTTGATTTTTTTGAGATTACCAGCAGTTATCGGCATGTACAGTTGAGTATATTAGCATAGCAATGAAAGGTAATCCAAAAAATGCCACAGTATATTCCCAAGGGGTGCTACATAGAGGGTAAAAATGCAGGGGGCCTAAAACGGATCCCTGCGGAACCCCAAACGTCATGTCCCTAAGACCAGGGGTAGTGTTATTGTAAAAAACACAGTGAGAATGACTGGACAGATATGACATCAACCACGCAAGGGGAATTCCTGTAATCCCAAAATGATTCTCCAGCCTCTTGAGTAAAATATGATGATCCACAGTATGAAATGGTGCACTAAGATCTAACAGCACCAAAACAATAGTGGTGTCCAAGTCCATTGCTCGCAGAAGGTCATTCACTACTTTAGTGAGTGCTGTCTCTGTGGAGTGATATTTTCTAAAGGCATACTGCAAATTACATAATGGGTTGAGAAATACATTTAACAAACAAATATTAAAATATTATCTCAAGGAATTGGTTATGTTCATGTATCTGGTGTCTGTATTCTGTCCCTTTTTTTTTTTTTTTTAATCTCTTTTCAGGCCCCTTCACACATAGATTTGAAGCAGACTAGCGCACAAAGGAGGAATTGCATGCCATTCGTGAAAAATCGGAGCTGCCTCCGATGCCTTGTTCACCTGTCGCTACAACTGTTTGCACACACCAGCGGCTGAAAGACAGCATGTGCCTTGTGAGAGCCCATTTGATCTCTCTCGTGGCAGGTGTCAGCCAAATTCCAGGTGAGACACGAATCACTCACTTGACACTTTGAAAATTTGCAGCCATTCGCGCTATTAGCACGAAAACAGTGAGCAGGCGATCGCTTTCAAGCTGGATGTGAAATTTGTCTAAGTGCCCCCACGAGTGTGGCGTTGCAAAAAATAACACCACACTCGTGGCGCAATGCGTGTGTATCGCACATGTCACTCCCCCCTTCCAAAACACAAGTGGTGTAGGGAGGGGGGGCACACTTGCATAAAATACTGATATTTATGTACAGACATGGTCACATAGGGGCTGAACAGCCAGGTCTGAGCACACACAGCACAGGGAGGCACCTGTCAGCTGATCACAGCACACTGACAGCTGGAAATGACAGCTCAATGCACATGATGTGTCACATTAAAAACACAGAGACCACCGCCAGGACAGGTATATAAATAATTACGACAATACCTACATACACAATTACATAGTCTATTTGAATCTTTGTATCCAAACTCAAACCACTCTAATAGTTACTCCCTTTCACCATCACAAAATGTTTCCCAATCATTTGTTTTGAGGCCTTTAACACAAGTCGAGGTTCACAGAGCACTAAAGCAATTAGATGCTGCTAAATCTGCAGGTCCTGATAATCTGGATTCTCATTTTCTTAAATTATCCGCAGATTTTATTTCTGAGCCCCTCACACATCTGTTCAATCTCAGTCTGACTAACAATATCATTCCTGCTGTGTGGAAGACTGCATATGTTCTTCCTCTTTTAAAGGGAGGGGATTCATCAGTTTTAAATAACTACAGGCCCATTTCAAAATTATGCGTTTTTAGTTAAAATTCTTGAAAAGTTTGTTGCAGACCAGCTTAAACAGTATCTAGAAGAAAATCACATTTTAATTAATAATCAATCAGGTTTTAGAAAAGGACACAGCACAATGACCGCTGCTGTGAAAGTTCTCAATGACATAATTGAGGCTGTTGACAGTAAAAAATATTGCACTGCACTTTTTATTGATCTGTCAAAGGCCTTCGATACCATTGATCATGCCATTCTCTTAAACAGATTCTCTGTGATTGGCTTTTCTAAAGAAGCTCTGGGCTGGTTTAGTAATTACTTATCAGGGAGGATGCAATCCGTTCATTTCTCAGGGTCTTCCTCTCCGTTTCTTCCCATAACAAAAGGGGTTCCCCAAGGATCTGTCCTAGGCCCACTGTTATTTTCTATTTATATTAATAATCTCTGCTGTAATATATCCAATACATCTTGTCATTTTTACACAGATGATACCGTTATCTATTGTTCTTCTGCCACAGTTGAACAAGCGTTTGCAGTTTTACAGTCGGCTTTTAATATAATTCAGTCTCATTTGATGAATCTTAAACTGGTTTTAAATGCAGACAAATCAAAAATAATGCTTTTTTCAAATGCTAAATGGTTACCCGCAAATCTCCCCAAGATAAAAAGCACCGATGGCACAGAGATAGAAATTGTGTCAACTTACAGGTACCTCGGCTTATTAATTGACCAAGATTTGTCTTTTAAACCCCATATTGAGGGCCTAGTTCGAAAACTAAAGTTGAAATTGGGTTTCTTCTTTCGGAACAAATCCTGTTTTTCAATTCTTGTAAGAAAGCGTCTAATTTCTGTAACTTTTTTACCTTTGTTGGATTATGGAGATTTATTGTACATGAATGCAACTTTACAGCACCTCAAGAAATTGGACAGTGTGTACCATAGTGCTTTGCGTTTTATCACTGGTTGTGGAAACCGTGTTCACCACTGTACACTGTATTCTACAGCCGAGTATCCATCTCTGTCTGCTCGTAGATTGTCACACTGGTTTTTATTTGTTTATAAATGTATTCTTGGGCTCCTGCCATCTTATCTGTGTGTGTATATATGTTTAAAAATCAACCATCTTACGGCCTACGTTCCCAACAAACATTTCAGATGTCAGTTCCTCGGGTGAGAACTGAACTGGGAAAAACTGCTTTCAGATATGCTGCCCCCGCTTCTTGGAACAAACTCCAAAAGGATCTGAAATTAACAGATCCTGTGACTTTGGGTGAATTTAAATCTCTTTTGAAGGAACGTGAAACTAACACTATTGGACATTGTGACTGCTTCTAGTACATGCTGAATTTCACTGTGGTTTTTAATGGTCTTAATGGTTTTAATTGTTTTACTCTTGTGTGAAATTGTGTTTGATTGTTGTCTTGTCTCATCGCTGTAACAATGTTTTGGCTGCTGTCTTGGCCAGGTCACTCTTGGAAAAGAGATGTCAATCTCAATGAGTTTTTTACCTGGGTAAATAAAGGAAATGAAGTGAAACATAGCAAAAAAATAAAATGAATGACCACATAGCACAGAAACAGAGTGACACGTTGGTCTGGGTGCTGAACGGCATATGCCCACGGCAGCTGCTGTTGAGATCTCTGCTCCTGGATGTCCCAGCTGGGGAACACATGCCATGTTTTGAAGAATATGAACTTACAACTGTCCTCCATGAGGTGCATGTCTTTGCCTGCTGTCCTCACATGGAAATACATAAAACATCTTTCACCTTTTGTGCCGGGCTGCAGTGGCTGCACATAGTGCACCTCAGCAGGCTGTAGGCCGGCCCAACACGCATGTCAATACATCGTCTAATTTCTCTTTTTTGAAAATGTACGCTTATCTCCTTGTTGATTTTAAGTATTTCATGCTCATGTATTAACACAATGATTGTAGTTATTGTAGTTATTGATGTATTTCCACGTGAGGACAGCAGGCAAAGACTGAAGTTATTGTACTTGGCCCCACAAATCCTAGAAACATGGTGTCTAACCAGATCCTTACTCTGGATGGCATTACCCTGACCTCTAGCAATACTGTGAGAAATCTTGGAGTCATTTTTGATCAGGATATGTCATTCAATGCGCATATTAAACAAATATGTAGGACTGCTTTTTTGCATTTACACAATATGTCTAAAATTAGAAAGGTCTTGTCTCAGAGTGATGCTGAAAAACTAATTCATGCATTTATTTCCTCTAGGCTGGACTATTGTAATTCATTATTATCAGGTTGTCCTAAAAGTTCCCTGAAAAGCCTTCAGTTAATTCAAAATGCTGCAGCTAGAGTACTGACGGGGACTAGAAGGAGAGAGCATATCTCACCCATATTGGCCTCTCTTCATTGGCTTCCTGTTAATTCTAGAATAGAATTTAAAATTCTTCTTCTTACTTATAAGGTTTTGAATAATCAGGTCCCATCTTATCTTAGGGACCTCATAGTACCATATCACCCCAATAGAGCGCTTCGCTCTCAGACTGCAGGCTTACTTGTAGTTCCTAGGGTTTGTAAGAGTAGAATGGGAGGCAGAGCCTTCAGCTTTCAGGCTCCTCTCCTGTGGAACCAGCTCCCAATTCAGATCAGGGAGACAGATACCCTCTCTACTTTTAAGATTAGGCTTAAAACTTTCCTTTTTGCTAAAGCTTATAGTTAGGGCTGGATCAGGTGACCCTGAACCATCCCTTAGTTATGCTGCTATAGACTTAGACTGCTGGGGGGTTCCCATGATGCACTGAGTGTTTCTTTCTCTTTTTGCTCTGTATGCACCACTCTGCATTTAATCATTAGTGATTGATCTCTGCTCCCCTCCACAGCATGTCTTTTTCCTGGTTCTCTCCCTCAGCCCCAACCAGTCCCAGCAGAAGACTGCCCCTCCCTGAGCCTGGTTCTGCTGGAGGTTTCTTCCTGTTAAAAGGGAGTTTTTCCTTCCCACTGTCACCAAGTGCTTGCTCACAGGGGGTCGTTTTGACCGTTGGGGTTTTTCTGTAATTATTGTATGGCCTTGCCTTACAATATAAAGGTCCTTGGGGCAACTGTTTGTTGTGATTTGGCGCTATATAAATAAAATTGATTTGATTTGATTGTAGCGCAGTGGTAAAGTCTGTTAATCAGAGCTTTTTGGAAATTGCTGGTTCCAATCCCACGAACGGCATTTATTTTTTATTTAACCAGGGTTATTTAACTGTAGGGTTCTGTATTGGGTCCCCTTTAATTTATTATTTATATCAATTCAGTGATTTTCATTAATTATACACCAATATCTCATTTATTAGTGTCCGGTGATTGTATTAATTATTTATATACCCGGCTGGACACAAGACATAATGAGCACACTGCTTCATTCATGTCATGAGTGTACGTCTATGACCATGGGTCATCTACAGAGGCACAGACAGTTCATACTTGTATTGTCCACTCGACAAAAGGGAGTCAATAAAATGCTGTTGTTTTTTTTTTATGGTGTGTGTGTGTGGTTTTTATTTTTTCTCCACAGCAGAGGCGCGATGTGGTGCAACATGTTCCAGCTGATCACACTGTTTGTTCACGTGCACAAGGGTGCACAGAACCTTCACCAGTGTGTTTTGCATGCCTGTGCGACCATGCATCTCTCACGACAGCAGGTGGAATGTTTTGTGGCTCCCCATTTCGTTTTTTGGTTCACGGATTTTCTTCCAGTCTTTCATGTTGTGTGAAGGGGCCCTTAACAGTGTTTCTTCTTCTTAAATTGTGCTCTCTCGTGTATATTAATACTCCCGTTCCCCTGACATGGTTTCCTCCATGTTATTTAATCTCTGTGTGCTTTAGAGAAACTCTCCCCTGTGCTCTTATTTTAACATCTGCTCTGTGTGTGTTTCAGTGCCATTACTTCGTCTGTTGGCCTTCTAGCTTCACCTTTTTTTTTTCTTAAATACACACTATATTACTCTTCACAGCCCTCACTGTAGTGCTGGATTGTCTTGCTGCTCTGCCTGCTTTCTCACAATATGTCCTCTTGTTTGTTCCAGAGTTGTCGACAAAAGTTGCCTCTACGTGTTTCCTGAGTTTAGCCTCATGTTTTCTGATTCATGGACTTAGCAAACTTGTAGTTGAGTTAAACAAGCAGAGGGTAGTAATCATACTGAATCCTCCATGAACACTGTTGCCAGACGGACTGACGTCTCCTGTACCGATTTCTGTGTCCTCGAATATTCTCATTCTGTTTCCACCAAAACAACATTGTGGTATTAAAAACAACAACAAAAAACTCTCTTTCTTTTCTGTTGACAGTAAATAAAACCAGCTTTTTTCCCCAAATACCAATGTCCTGTCCAGTCTTGTCATCAACAGTCGGCAGCCAAGAACAGAAAGGTCTTAAGTTCAACTAAAGTTCTTAAAACTAGACTGAGTTTCAGCCAGTCGACTGGTGCGCACACAAAGAGAATAAAACAGCAGGGGGCAGTTTCTTCAAGCCTTCAGAGCAGATAGCAGCCTCCCACAGCTCCCTGCGGTGCCAGGGTTCACGATGGCACACAACTGTTCAATATCTTTAAAAAACAATGTCAAATGTGCTGTGAGTTGCTCAGGCAGCCAGTCTGGAGTCAAATGTCAAGGAGATATATTGACAACTACAAAATGAAACATTACAAGAATCAACTCTTGAAGAAACAAAAGCATGAATTCATGTTTCAGTGTTATATCAATGAATATGGGCCGCACTGGCCATGGCTTTGATATGCAGGTCAGAAGATGATGTTGGATCAAAAACTGCATCAAGTAGAAGTGTGAAGTCATCATAAATATGTCTCTCTGTGTGGACCAGCAAGAATCATTCCAGTCTTCTGAGATTTTTTTTTTTCCACTACATCTAGACAAACCTCCAGTTTTGTGATCTGAAAACCATCACAGATTTAAACACACATGTACATCTGCAGGTCATCATGGTAAAAGTGGAAGTCAGTCCCGTATGCCCAAATAATCACACCAAGAGCTGTTAAACAAAGAACAGTGGGCCGAGAACACAACCTAAGGGCACGCCACAATTCACTGTGGGCCATTCAGATGTAATGTAGTAACAAATAAATAAAAATACACACTGACTGACCTGACATATAAGCACTTACTTAATTACTTAAAAGTACATGACCCGAGGTAAGGCATGTTTATTTGTGTAGCACCATTGATACACAAGGCAATTCAAAGTACACAGACAGAAAAACACTGAAATTAAAATCGGAAAAAAGATCTTAAGAAACAAAAGAGCAATTTACAAAAAAAAAACAAAAAAACAAAAAAAAACAAGAAAATAAAATAGCTAAAAGTTTGAGTAAATGTTCACCACTTTAGTGAGTGCAGCCTCTGTGGGGTGATGTTCCCTAAATGTCAACTGTGATGGAGATAATTTTACAGACAAATATGTGAGGTTCTTAGTGACAACTTCTTTTTTTTTTTTTTTGAATAACTTTTTCTGAAAAATGAATAATTTCGTTTCGGTCTATAACTTTCCTGCAACCCTGAGTCCAAACTTTTTACAATATTCAGGCCATGGTATTGTCCAGAGATCTTTCACAAGCCTGGTTGGTAACGGATCCAGAACACATGTTGAACATTTAGCACTAATCACAGACTCGATGTCAAAGTCAGACAGGTATGCTTTCAAGCCAAAGACCTGTTTTGGTAATACTGAGTCCGACTCTCTACACCCAGATCAAAGGGAATAATGTGATTATTAACCATCAGATGACAAAGTAAAACCTCTTAAATCATTCTAAAGTCAGTTTTAAGCAGAAATGAGGTGACAATTGATGAGTCACTACTGACATTTTGAAATGACAGAACCGCAGTGAACGCAGCAGCTCGTCTGGCTGCAGCGCTCTGATCGCTCCCCTGTTTCTATGATGAAATAATGCTGAATTTATGTTTACATGACTGTTGTAGAAAAGCTTCAGATATCTGTCGCTGAGATAGATGATGACTGGACCGCGGCTAATGACGCATGTGCAGTGAAGACAGGGCGGATTGATTTTTAGCGGGGACCGTTCAGTCTGTGACACCGGATCTGCTGTGGTGACCCTGAACACTATCAGTTATGGGTGCAGTGGAATCAGGAACCAGTTTGACATACAGATGGTTTTCTGCTCCTTAGTGTTCAGGTCCACGGCTGCTTTCAGAGGACTGATGATTCAGCACCTTTATATCATTCTGATAACTACATCTACCGGCGGGCATCATGTGGCAGAGCAGTAGACACCCGTGAAAATTATGTTTCCAGAGAGAAATGGTTTTCTCTGCGTGCTTGCAGCGGTTCTGTCTCTCACACACAGAATCAGCTTGTAAAATGTGCTCTGGATTCTTTTCACAGAACTAATTATAGGCAGCATCCGCCTGGAAACACAAGTGCCGCATCAGGTGTTGTAGCCACAGTAACTGATGAGGACCCCGAGGGCACCTGTACCGCCTACACCCACCTCAGTTCTTATTGAGAAATTCTCTTGCTCACATTCAGGTGACAGTATGAGTAATGGGATTAAACACAGGTTGCAGCAGAAGAGGCCTCCCCCGCCCTCAACAACCTCAAAACAATCCAATAAATCAAAGTTTTTAATAAGGCACATTCTAGTGTCCCAGGAGAGACTTTCAGCAGCGCGTCCTCACCATATGGATGTTGTTAAGCAAAGATGAATCTGAACTCCAAGAAGCCACTGACTGTCATGCAGTTCTCTAATTTCTGACCACAAATTGTTTTTTTTTCAGTGTTCGCTGTCAATTATTCAAACATCTGCAATATCACTTGTATGAGGTTTACAGTGTGAGGGAACAGTGGACCATAGGATGCTCATTAATTAGTGTTGATTTGTTAATAAATAAATAAATAAATACATAAATAAAAAAGACCAATAATGGCCAATCTTGGCAAAAAAATAAAATAAAAAAATTAAACAATGTAACTTTGTTGAAAGTAACTCCAGCTGTGGATTTTCCAGCATTAGCTGCTCACTGTGCTGAGAAGGATGGATTTTAAAGTAAAAGTTTATTTTCTACAACTCCCGTAATATTAAAGCAGCTTTTGCAGTCAAGTCTCAGAGGGCTTCACTCACATTTGGTGATTGCTCCTTTTTTAAGAAATCATTTATTGGCAGACGAGCATGTAAAGTTACTATATGAGCATCAACGAAGCAGAAGGTAAAAATCCATCGTACATTCAAAATAGTCACATGTTCGCGGTACAATAACATCCAATTTGCAGATATATTGACATTATGTCAGATTTAGAAATCACTGCAGTTCTTTTTAATTATGCCAGATGCAACAAATAGTTTCAATAAAAATGTTCTAATACCAATAGAACTATATTTTAAGTGACTGTAATCAGAATTAATTTCTATCAGTATAAATGTCTGGATCCCAATGCTGATTGTTTTCAGGTGTGATTAAGTCATTGTGGGACTGATCAGTATCACTTTTATTCAACAAGAGTCTTGTGCTCTTAAACAGTTTATTTCTTAAGGGTCATATCTCACGTTGCTGCCACAGCCTGGGAACTGAATTCATGAAGGAAATCAATCATTTTCACGTGGTGTTTGTTATCCCCTCACGAGTCGCAGGGTGTCGCTCACACGTCGGTTGATTTTTGAAGTGTTCAAACTATTTACATCAGCACGTCATGAACCCTTCTGAATGTCTTCTTCCTGACTCAGAGCATCTGTAACTCATGAGGGTTGATAACACACTCGTCCTGTGATAGGATCGGAAACACTCGGCCACCTCCATGAACGTGCTCCAGTTACGGTCAACATTCACTGGTGGCTTCAGGCTCTTCAAACCATCCATCATCATGTCACAATTCACTTCCTTTACTCACAGTAGATTGTTCTTTGCCCTCAGCCAGTCTGGTCTTCTTTTACCTTCTCTTCCAACTTACGACAAATTTAACTGACATTTATGGAGACCTCGCGGCCAGAAGCACCATAGTCATCACATGCTGCTTTTCTGTGGAGTGAAGGCTCCTGCAGAGCTACACTAAGTGAAACTGATGAATCTAAAAAAGTAACAATAAAAACGTAACTACTTCTGTTTTTGTTAAAATGCACTGCAGAGTTGTTCAATTGTCAAGCGTATAGGTTGGCTTGACTTTTAGCTACTTGCAGCGCGCACTCTGCAAGTATATTAGCTAGGACAGTGAGCCCCAAAGCTGCCCCCTGGTGGGCTGTGAAGGTACTACAGGCAGCCCTGGAGAAGTTACTAACATATATTTAAAAATGTCATTGATTTTTAATAAACTTTAAAATTACCTGTATACGAGGTCTGTGATAAAACTAACATACCTTTTTATTTTTTTCAAAAACTATATGGATTTGAATCACGTGCGATTACATCAGACAACCTTGAACCCTCGTGCACATGTGTGAGTTTTTTCACGCCTGTCGGTTACGTCATTCGCCTGTGGGCAGGCTTTGAGTGAGGAGTGGTCCACCCCTCCCGTCGAAATCTCTTTGTCTGAGAACTTGCTGAGAGACTGGCGCTTTGCTTGATCAAAATTTTTTCAAAAACTGTGAGGCACATCGAAGTGGACACCATTTGAGAAATTCAGCTGGTTTTCTGTGAAAATTTTAACGGCTGATGAGAGATTATGGACTGTTGCTGTCGCTTTAAGGACTTCCCACGGAGCAGGATGTCGCAACGCGCCCTGAGCCGTCGCTGTCTGCCTGTTTCGAGCTGAAAACTTCCAAATTTAAGCCTCTGTTGACCCAGGACGTCGTGAGAGAACAGAGAACTATCAGAAGAGGTCGGGATCAGCAGTTTATCCGGACATTCCACTGTTAAAGGAGATTTTTTAATGAAAGACGTGCGGACGGGTCCGCGCATCGGGACGCAGCCGGCGCGGTGCAGCGGCACAGGAAAAACACCTCCGTGTTGATAACCATTTGTAAAAACCAGGCAGCCTTTGATGGCTTTCAGTTGAGTGAGTATCTGAGAAACTGTTTAACAGCTGGACATGTTCCAACTTGTCCTTAAGGCTTCCAACAGAGGTGTTTTTCCTGTGGCGGGCGCGCGGCGCCGGCTGCGAGCCGATGCTACTGACTTTGGTTGATTACTCTACTGGTGGTTGGCTCTCACTGCGGTATTGTATCACTTCCTGTTCCGGAGCACAGCGGTGTTTTTCTGTATCTGTTAGCTGTTTAATCTGCGCACTTAGATTGATCTAGTTATCTAGATTACGATTTGTTTCCCAGTGTAATCTTTACGTGCCTTAACTAAAGCACTCCTTCTGCTGAATCACCTCTAAATTATTTACACATTATTCACTTTGCGTGTTTTTAGGAATCCGCTAGGTTAGCGTAGCTACTAGCTCTTAGCCGATTTAGCATGGTGGCTTCTCCTGTCTCTCCCGCACTTTTCTGCTCTGGGTGTGAAATGTTTAGTTATTCCTCGGCCTCCTTTAGCAGTAACGGTACTTGTAATAAGTGTAGCTTATTCGTAGCTTTGGAGGCCAGGCTGGGCGAATTGGAGACTCGGCTCCGCACCGTGGAAAATTCTACAGCTAGCCAGGCCCCTGTAGTCGGTGCGGACCAAGGTAGCTTAGCCGCCGTTAGTTACCCCCTGGCAGATCCCGAGCAGTCGGGAAAGCAGGCCGACTGGGTGACTGTGAGGAGGAAGCGTAGCCCTAAACAGAAGCCCCGTGTACACCGCCAACCCGTTCACATCTCTAACCGTTTTTCCCCACTCAACGACTCACCCGCCGAGGATCAAACTCTGGTTATTGGTGACTCTGTTTTGAGAAATGTGAAGTTAGCGACACCAGCAACCATAGTCAATTGTCTTCCGGGGGCCAGAGCAGGCGACATTGAAGGAAATTTGAAACTGCTGGCTAAGGCTAAGCGTAAATTTGGTAAGATTGTAATTCACATTGGCAGTAATGACACCCGGTTACGCCAATCGGAGGTCACTAAAATTAACATTAAATCGGTGTGTAACTTTGCAAAAACAATGTCGGACTCTGTAGTTTTCTCTGGGCCCCTCCCCAATCGGACCGGGAGTGACATGTTTAGCCGCATGTTCTCCTTGAATTGCTGGCTGTCTGAGTGGTGTCCAAAAAATGAGGTGGGCTTCATAGATAATTGGCAAAGCTTCTGGGGAAAACCTGGTCTTGTTAGGAGAGACGGCATCCATCCCACTTTGGATGGAGCAGCTCTCATTTCTAGAAATCTGGCCAATTTTCTTAAATCCTCCAAACTGTGACTATCCAGGGTTGGGACCAGGAAGCAGAGTTGTAGTCTTACACACCTCTCTGCAGCTTCTCTCCCCCTGCCATCCCCTCATTACCCCATCCCCGTAGAGACGGTGCCTGCTCCCAGACCACCAATAACCAGCAAAAATCTATTTAAGCATAAAAATTCAAAAAGAAAAAATAATATAGCACCTTCAACTGCACCACAGACTAAAACAGTTAAATGTGGTCTATTAAACATTAGGTCTCTCTCTTCTAAGTCCCTGTTGGTAAATGATATAATAATTGATCAACATATTGATTTATTCTGCCTTACAGAAACCTGGTTACAGCAGGATGAATATGTTAGTTTAAATGAGTCAACACCCCCGAGTCACACTAACTGTTAGAATGCTCGTAGCACGGGCCGGGGCGGAGGATTAGCAGCAATCTTCCATTCCAGCTTATTAATTAATCAAAAACCCAGACAGAGCTTTAATTCATTTGAAAGCTTG
Organism: Thalassophryne amazonica; assembly: GCF_902500255.1. Taxonomy (NCBI): domain Eukaryota; kingdom Metazoa; phylum Chordata; class Actinopteri; order Batrachoidiformes; family Batrachoididae; genus Thalassophryne; species Thalassophryne amazonica. Next base: position 67,104,585 of record NC_047122.1, read on the forward strand.
TCTCTTAGTCTTGTCCATCCAAATTGGAAGTCCCAAAAACCAGTTTTATTTGTTATTATCTATCGTCCACCTGGTCGTTACTGTGAGTTTCTCTGTGAATTTTCAGACCTTTTGTCTGACTTAGTGCTTAGCTCAGATAAGATAATTATAGTGGGCGATTTTAACATCCACACAGATGCTGAGAATGACAGCCTCAACACTGCGTTTAATCTATTATTAGACTCTATCGGCTTTGCTCAAAAAGTAAATGAGTCCACCCACCACTTTAATCATATCTTAGATCTTGTTCTGACTTATGGTATGGAAATAGAAGACTTAACAGTATTCCCTGAAAACTCCCTTCTGTCTGATCATTTCTTAATAACATTTACATTTACTCTGATGGACTACCCAGCAGTGGGGAATAAGTTTCATTACACTAGAAGTCTTTCAGAAAGCGCTGTAACTAGGTTTAAGGATATGATTCCTTCTTTATGTTCTCTAATGCCATATACCAACACAGTGCAGAGTAGCTACCTAAACTCTGTAAGGGAGATAGAGTATCTCGTCAATAGTTTTACATCCTCATTGAAGACAACTTTGGATGCTGTAGCTCCTCTGAAAAAGAGAGCTTTAAATCAGAAGTGTCTGACTCCGTGGTATAACTCACAAACTCGTAGCTTAAAGCAGATAACCCGTAAGTTGGAGAGGAAATGGCGTCTCACTAATTTAGAAGATCTTCACTTAGCCTGGAAAAAGAGTCTGTTGCTCTATAAAAAAGCCCTCCGTAAAGCTAGGACATCTTTCTACTCATCACTAATTGAAGAAAATAAGAACAACCCCAGGTTTCTTTTCAGCACTGTAGCCAGGCTGACAAAGAGTCAGAGCTCTATTGAGCTGAGTATTCCATTAACGTTAACTAGTAATGACTTCATGACTTTCTTTGCTAACAAAATTTTAACTATTAGAGAAAAAATTACTCATAACCATCCCAAAGATGTATCGTTATCTTTGGCTGCTTTCAGTGATGCCGGTATTTGGTTAGACTCTTTCTCTCCGATTGTTCTGTCTGAGTTATTTTCATTAGTTACTTCATCCAAACCATCAACATGTTTATTAGACCCCATTCCTACCAGGCTGCTCAAGGAAGCCCTACCATTATTTAATGCTTCGATCTTAAATATGATCAATCTATCTTTGTTAGTTGGCTATGTACCACAGGCTTTTAAGGTGGCAGTAATTAAACCATTACTTAAAAAGCCATCACTTGACCCAGCTATCTTAGCTAATTATAGGCCAATCTCCAACCTTCCTTTTCTCTCAAAAATTCTTGAAAGGGTAGTTGTAAAACAGCTAACTGATCATCTGCAGAGGAATGGTCTATTTGAAGAGTTTCAGTCAGGTTTTAGAATTCATCATAGTACAGAAACAGCATTAGTGAAGGTTACAAATGATCTTCTTATGGCCTCGGACAGTGGACTCATCTCTGTGCTTGTTCTGTTAGACCTCAGTGCTGCTGAAGCCAGAGGATACACACCAATTAGCTAAACTGCAGGATTGTCTTACAGACATAAAGACATGGATGACCTCTAATTTCCTGCTTTTAAACTCAGATAAAACTGAAGTTATTGTACTTGGCCCCACAAATCTTAGAAACATGGTGTCTAACCAGATCCTTACTCTGGATGGCATTACCCTGACCTCTAGTAATACTGTGAGAAATCTTGGAGTCATTTTTGATCAGGATATGTCATTCAAAGCGCATATTAAACAAATATGTAGGACTGCTTTTTTGCATTTACGCAATATCTCCAAAATCAGAAAGGTCTTGTCTCAGAGTGATGCTGAAAAACTAATTCATGCATTTATTTCCTCTAGGCTGGACTATTGTAATTCATTATTATCAGGTTGTCCTAAAAGTTCCCTAAAAAGCCTTCAGTTAATTCAAAATGCTGCAGCTAGAGTACTGACGGGGACTAGAAGGAGAGAGCATATCTCACCCATATTGGCCTCTTTTCATTGGCTTCCTGTTAATTCTAGAATAGAATTTAAAATTATTCTTCTTACTTATAAGGTTTTGAATAATCAGGTCCCATCTTATCTTAGGGACCTCGTAGTACCATATCACCCCAATAGAGCGCTTCGCTCTCAGACTGCAGGCTTACTTGTAGTTCCTAGGGTTTGTAGGAGTAGAATGGGAGGCAGAGCCTTCAGCTTTCAGGCTCCTCTCCTGTGGAACCAGCTCCCAATTCAGATCAGGGAGACAGACACCCTCTCTACTTTTAAGATTAGGCTTAAAACTTTCCTTTTTGCTAAAGCTTATAGTTAGGGCTGGATCAGGTGACCCTAAACCATCCCTTAGTTATGCTGCTATAGACGTAGACTGCTGGGGGGTTCCCATGATGCACTGTTTCTTTCTCTTTTTGCTCTGTATGCACCACTCTGCATTTAATCATTAGTGATCGATCTCTGCTCCCCTCCACAGCATGTCTTTTTCCTGGTTCTCTCCCTCAGCCCCAACCAGTCCCAGCAGAAGACTGCCCCTCCCTGAGCCTGGTTCTGCTGGAGGTTTCTTCCTGTTAAAAGGGAGTTTTTCCTTCCCACTGTAGCCAAGTGCTTGCTCACAGGGGGTCGTTTTGACCGTTGGGGTTTTACATAATTATTGTATAGCCTTGCCTTACAATATAAAGCGCCTTGGGGCAACTGTTTGTTGTGATTTGGCGCTATATAAAAAAAATTGATTGATTCATTGATTGAGTAAAAGGGTCTGATGGCCCCCAGTGAGTTTCAGATTTTAAAGTAGGAATGAGACCCAGTACTGGCAGATAATCATGCATGTATGCGGCACCAAATCACAGCAAAGCTGCCTCAAGGTGCTTCTCGTGGATGAGGTCTAACATTACCAACACCCCAGAGCAAGCACATCGGTGACCATGGTAAAGAAAACTCTGGCATTTCTGAGGAAGAAATCTCAAGCAGCACAGAATCAGAGGGGTGACCCACTGCTTGGGACATTCTAACAGTTAAAGTTTTTGCAAAAGAATAAGAAAAAAACAAAACCAGAGGGTCAGTCATTAACCCTCTGGGGTCCGAGGGCATTTTTTTGGATGGTTCACTCGCCTGGCATAAATGTTTTATTGTTGCTGTTATCAGCTCTCCCCACATCCCACATTCAAGTTTTATGTCTCTTTTTTTTTTCAAGACAACCTGTACTTTCATAATATACGAGGTCTGTTAGAAAACTATCCGACCTTTTTTATTTTTTAAAAAACTATATGGCTTTGAATCATGTGCGCTTGCATCAGCCAAGCTTGAACCTTCGTGCGCATGCGTGAGTTTTTTCACACCTGTCGGTTGCGTCATTTGCCTGTGGGCAGGCTTTGAGTGAGCACTGGTCCACCCCCCTCGTCGGATTTTTATTGTCAGGGAAATGGCTGAGCAATTGGAGCAGCGCTGAATCAAATGTTTCCAGAAACTGTGAGAGACACCCAGGTGGAAACCATTCGGAAGATTCAGACAGCTTTCGGTGAGGATACTCTGGGCGTCACACAGATTAAGGAGCATTACAACCGGATTAAAGACGGCCCACAGCGGTGGAGGGCACGCCGCGCTCCGAGCGGCCATCAACAGGCTGAAATGACCAGATCATTTCCAAAGTGAAGGCTGTGTTGATCCGGGACATTGTGTGACTACCAGAGAAATTGCAGAAGAGGTGGACATCAGCACTTTTGCAGCACATTCCACTGTTACAGGAGATGTTGTAATGAAAGACGTGCGGGGGAATTCGCGCGTCGGGACGGAGCTGCAATGGCGCACAACAAAAAGCACGTCCGTGTTGGAAGTCTCACAGGACAAGTTGTGACATGCCCAGCTGTTACACAATTTCTTGGATACTCACTCGACTGAAAAGCCACCGAAAGCCGTCTGAATCTTCCGAATGGTTTCCAACACGGACGTGCTTTTTGTTCACCAGCTACAAGGATTTATGTGCAGGAAATATGGATGGCATTCAACAAGCTTAAATTCTCAGCAGAGGAGGAGACGGAACACAGTGTGAATGTTAACGAGAAAGATAAAAGAAAAACCTCCACTTTGGCACTTTGTGTAAATTCCTCTGCCAAAGCTGAATCACTTGGAGGAATGATTTAGGAATAATAACATCAGTGTGTGTTTGTAGCCTCATTTCTGTTAAAGCATCATCGTCCTCAAACGGTTGACCTCACTGGGGTCAGATCCTTATTCCCCTCTGAAAGAACCTTCATGTTCATTGTCTTTTAAGTGGCAGCTTTCAAACAGATCAGCAGATTCGTGTTCGGCAAACTGAGCAAAATGGTTTCTTAAAAGTCCAATGCTGCTGTAAAAGAGCGATACAGAATCAATATTTGGATCCTGTTCAACATCAAAACACTGTATGTTGTTCCTCTTAACACAAAGTTTTGTAATGAAAACTTTGAGTAGTTGTGCAGGAGAAAACAAATTTGGTTGAATATTTCACCAAACAAGGTAAAAGGTCAGGATCCACCATCTGATGCTGACTGCAGGATCAAAGCAAGACACATGGACAAACAAAGAGCAAAGAACGTTTGTCAAGGAAACAAAGCAATCAGGATCAAAGTTCAGTGATCAGGATGAAAGAAGACCAAGATCAAAGTTCAACGATCAGTCTCAGAGAGTGTTCACGAGCCCATGATCATCTATGCATAGGTGAAATTTTGTGCAGGTCCAGATACAGATCTAGATCAGGTGAAAACCGAGTCCAAGTGAGGACTGTAACTTGGTTTGGAGCTTTGGTGGAGTTCCGTGCATTATCGGAGTCATTTAGTGTTACACAAATAAACTTCCAGTTACTTCAGATCAAAAGGTTCGGTTGGACTTCGGGTTCGATAGTGGACACTTTCACAGTGAATGTGGTTTGCTGCACACTGAGCACCAATAAATAAACCCAGTGTAAATGGGGTTTATTCATCAAAGTCTCCAAAACACCAACATCATGCTGACCAGAAGTGCAAAATCAGCTTTTTGAGAGCAAGTGGTGAAACTCTAACCAGTGGGATGATGCACTTTCCTCTAAATATCAAATCAAAACACCCACAGGACAACAGAAACAGGTGCGAGAATACCGATGAGTCATTTCTTTACAAAATATACAATCACACATATAACTTTCCTGGAAAATTTAATGGGGGGTTTCTGTTTGTTGTTGTTGTTGTTGTTGTTTTGGTCTGTAAAGGTTTTCCATCTTTTATGTTAAAGAGTATCTCATTATATATCAAACTCTTAGTCATTACTCACTGATTACTGATGATTAACACTGATTGCTCTGATAAAAAGTGTAGCAACATCATGACGTGTTCCTAGAATCAGTTACGGCTTCACTTACATGTTCTCAGGACACACGGAGCTGAGATTTGGTTGGACCCAAGTGTCTTTTAACAAACACTCTCTCTGCAGGAGATCATTTTCCTTCAGTGTCTCACATTTTATTATATTTAAATCATTAATGGGATGCAGCCTCATGCTTCTTATCAGTCATCAGCCAAGATGAAGCTTGTTTTCCCAAAAACCACCTACATCAACATGTTCAGTATTCAGCTGCTTCTTCACACTTTGTAGTCTGGACATGGGCACCTATCTAGGGTTCCTTCAGTCTAGCAGAACCGTTTGCTTCTGAAATTGGCAGTATTGAGAATGTGTGAGGAAATTACCAACTTCACAGTTCATCTTCCATTTTTTTTTTTTTGGTTGTTGTTGCTATGATCAAACTGCTCCATATTCTAACACCGGCAGTGAGGACTGACTTCTTGGTGATGGTGCTATTGGACTGTGGCTCAGTCAGGACTCCAGCACGGTGACACGTGGACACGTGTGTTGCACAAGACTGTGTGGGAGGAAGAAGCAGCCTGCTGTTTATTAGAGATGGTGCTTCCTGTTATTACATTATTATGGCTCCAACCCTTTGGCACTGACCCAAACGTTGGCTTGTTCTAGAAAGAATTAGCATTGTGTCCTGTGCAAGTTGGATATATCAGTTTAAATTTAATATACATGGAGTAGAGAAATGTCCAACCTTAAAAGCAGACGTGTACATGAAGATAAATGTGGTTGGTCAAGAGGTAAACCTGAAGCACTTTGTCTGTTTCTTCTGCATTTGGAAATGGAGCAGACATTTCTAAACTGAATTTAAAACTATGCAACCATCAATTCCAATGTCAAATTTGAAATGAAAAGAAATGATGGAAGAGGATGCACATGAGCACAGAAACATTTCACATTTTGTCCAGATGTTGGACAATGTAACTCAAGCAGGAGTGGACGGCTTTTCATTTATAATATTAATATTGATTTAGAATGCTGACATTGTCAGTGACCTGCGACAGACTGGCGTCCTGCCCAGGGTGAATCCACCTCACGCCCTGACTGCTGGGCCGAGCTCCAGCCCCCATGACCCTTAACTTTATTAAGCAAGTATAGACAATGGATGGATGGATCTATTGATTGACTGTCAATGGCTAAATAGCTACACAATGCAATTGTGTAGTTAAAATCAGAGCAAACCGCTTCTTGTCACCGCTGTAGAGAGAAAAATGTCAGAAGTCTTTGGAAGCACAGAGAGGATTCCTACAGACACAAACATGCATGTTTTTCTTAGTAAATGTGAAGAAACTTTGAAACAACCTCGTATGCCTCCCTTCCGTTCGTTGGCGGTGGTTTGGATTGAGTCATGGTGTTGAATGTCAGTGAAGTGCTCGATGTTCTGCTTACATCAGGAACAGGGAACAGACAGGATTCCAGTGGTTCTGATTCCCCTTTTACAGCTGGCTGGACTTTGACACAGCAGATAGCTTCTTGTCCATGGACACAGACCAGGACTCAAACCCAGATCTCCATATTGTTACTGTACTAATACTTGAGCACAGTACTGTATTTCAAAGTTAAATGTCAAGTAGATGTTGAGGATGTGCATTTCCATAATTTAAAATATTTGAGGTTTTTGGGGCAAACTTTTTTTTGAAAAGCGTCAAAGTTGTTGGTCTAGTGGTTAAGCGGTGGACTTGAGACCAGAAAATCTTCTGTTAAAACCCCTGTCAGGCTGGAAAATCATGAAGGGCCCTAAGGCAAGGTTCTTAATCCCCAAGATGCTCCCAGAGTGCAATAAGCGCCTTGCATGGCAGCACCCTGACATGAGTGAGTGTGTGTGTGTGTGTGTGTGTGTGTGAGTCATCATTGTAAAGCGTGTTGAGCCTCCGATGCAGATGGAAAAGTGTTTATAAATGCAGTCCATTTAGCATATTTGTTCATCAGTTATTTTGTCTGTGATAGTCATATCTCTGGGAGATCATCCTCAGAGGTCACCAGATGTCTGGGAAGATTTTATCTGTGCAAGATTTAAGGTCCTGTCAGTACTGGATCTGTTCCATGCAATGATGCATTAATGAAGCGCTACATTCAGTTACATCACCTCTACACAGCCGTGCAAGCCAACATATTTGTACAAATTGATGACCATTAGAATTCTGTGACCTTCTGCTGCCTGAGAAGGTCAGAGGTCGAGAGAAGAAGACACATACAATGTATTTATAATAAAAACAGAAACAGGCACTCAGAAAGGACAACACCTGCAACTTTACATGCGTGACTTAAAATTGTTCAAATTCATTCTTTGTGATTCAATGACACCACAACATATTGACATTAACCTTTTAACCCTAACCCTCCACCATGTTTAAACCCCTACTGGCTCCAAAGTGATTGGATGAGTTAGTATTTCATAGTAACCACAGGTGTCCTCAAAGCAGCCATTATCAATGGGTTGGACCTTTTCCAGGTCATACACTAGTTCATAGGTCACATGACCAACAGAAAGTTTATAAATGGCTTTAGATAAGTGCTTATTTTGACCTATTCTATTAGTAAAGAAGCAGTGGGTCCAAATTATGTCTTTGGCTTGTGACCTTGAGATTAAACAAAATTTTTGTCTCAGTTATTCCAACAAGTGTTACAGGACTCAAAACTGATCTCGGTCTTGAGACCACCTTTTGATTTATTTGGTCTCATTCAAGATTTGAAAGCAATTCTACTCAATCTTGAGTCAATCTCAGACTAGAATAAGTGTGTACAAATTCAAAGTTATAATGAAATGAAGGCATTACTGACACTGTGTTGACTGGCACTATGTTTGATAGGAGATCCCACAGTGCATCCGCTGGACCCACTGATGGCTAAGAACGAGCAAACGATTCGCTGTCGTCGGTTTCAATCAATCAAAAACTTAATTTTCAGCACAAACTTCAAAAAGAAGCATCGTGCAGAATATTTTATATATATATATATATATATATATATATATATATACAAGGTCTATTAGAAAAGTATCCGACCTTATTATTTTTTCAAAAACCATATGGATTTGAATCACGTGTGATTACATCAGACATGCTTGAACCCTCGTGGGCATGCGAGAGTTTTTTCACGCCTGTCGGTTACGTCATTCGCCTGTGGGCAGTCTTTGAGTGAGGAGTCGTCCACCCGCTCGTCGTTTTTTCATTGTTTAGGAATGGCTCAGAGACTGTTGCTTTGTTTGATAAAATTTTTTTCAAAACTGTAAGGCACAACTGAGTGGACACCATTCGATAAATTCAGCTGGTTTTCGGTAAAAATTTTAACGGCTGATGAGAGATTTTGGTCTGGTAGTGTCGCTTTAAGGACGGCCCACGGCGCCTGATGGCGATCTGCGCTTCGAGGCGGCAGCGTCTCACCGTTTCAAGTTGAAAACTTCCACATTTCAGGCTCTGTTGACGCAGTTAGTCGTCAGAGAACAGAGAACTTTCAGAAGAAGTCGGCATGAGGAGTTTATTTGGACATTCCATTGTTAACGGTCATTTTGTAATGAAAGAACGTGCGGGCAGAGTCGCATGTCGGGCCGGACCCGACCGCGGGGGGTCGTAACAGGAAAAACACCTCCGTTGGAAATCTTAACGGGCAAGTTGGAACATGCCCAAGCTGTTAAACAATTTCTCAGTTACTCACTTGTTGAAAGCCATTAAAAGCCGCCTGAATTCTACAAATGGTTTTCAACACGGAGGTGTTTTTTCCTGTCGCGGCGCACACAGATTTGCCGAGTCGTCACGGAAACGACTCGGCGAATTTGCGCGTACGTCTTTCATTAAAAAAATGTCCTTAAACAGTGGAATGTCCGCATAAATTCCTCATGCCGGCCTCTTCTGAATCTTCTCTGTTCTCTCACGATGTCCTGGGTGAATTAAGCCTTAAATTAGGATGTTTTCAGCTCGAAACAGGCCGACGACAGCGCCTGGAAGCGCTGCAGGACGTCCCGCTCCGTGGGAAGTCCTTACACCGACAGAAACACCCCATAATCTCTCATCAGCCGTTAAACTTTTCACAGAAAACCAGCTTAATTTCTCGAATAGTGTCCACTCGGATATTCCTCACAGGTCCAGAAAAAATTTTGATAAAGCAACGCGCGCCGTCTCGAGCAGCGTGTGAAACAAAGGAATTCAGCCGAGAGGGCGGGACCACATCTCACTCAAGGCCTGCCCACAGGGAAATGACGTCACCGACACGCGTGAAAAAACTCACGCATGCGCACGAGGGTTCAAGCATGATTGGTGTAATCGCATGTCATTCAAATCCATATAGTTAAAAAAAAAATAAAAGGGTCGGTTTATTATCTAAGAGACCTTGTATATATATATATATATATATATATATATATATATATATATATATATATATAATATTATAATATTCAAAATCCCACTTGGTCCCCACACACACACACGATCCTGACTTGTACTCTCTATACGTGGTGGTCTTGTCCTCGTCCCAACCACCAAGTGTCATCAAAATCAGATCAACAGCCTCTGAGTTATTTTGTTCAGACGGACACAGAGGACTGAAAACAAAGACACATCGATATGAGCTAAACATGATGAAAACCATTAGTTAATTAGGCTTTAGGTCACGATCGGAGAAGGTTGTCACATTCACACATATTACAGACGTCTGTCTCTGTCCGCCTGGCTCATATTGGACAGTTTCTCCTCACATTAATTACTTACATTGACAGCAACAATCATCATGTCAAAGTTTATTTCCAGTGTGATTAACATCACTGAATGTGCATCTGCATGTTTTTCTACGTTCCACATTCAGTTAAACGCCCGTCATTCTTCATCCGGTACACGTTTATGTTCCTGGGTTCATAATGTTTCTCGATAGTGTTGGAAATGAGTCATTTGATCACATTTGTTTAATTATTAATAAGATGTCAGCGGTAAAGGTCGGCCTTCAACATGACCAGTGATTCCAGGGTGAAAAATGCCCATTGATTTGTTTCTTCTTTCTCTTCATCCTTTACAGTGTCTGTGTGAGATCAATGTCTCTGATGTCAGTCCTGCATCGGTTTTCCACTCAGCTCCTTTATTTTTCTTCCATCCATCAAACACCTCAACCTACTTTCCGGTGCTATCTGCAATATTCCTCCTGCTGTTGATTTGTCACTCATTTGTAACTCCACACATTCACCTCAACATTCTCATTTCTCAAACATCCATTTTTTCCCCACTGTACTCCTTCACTGTCCAGAGCCACACATCAGCACCTGAGTTTTGTCAGATCTGACAACATCCACTGGTGCCATGTGTTTCATTATCCATCACACTATGGAAGCACAACCATCCAGGCAGACTGCTGGTCCATCCCACTGCTTGAAAGTAACATCTACGTATCACAGGCACATATAACGTAGGTGTCTCCATCCAAGTCTCTCTAAGCAGCCACTCATATGGCACAAAGTCATCTCATTGGTACTCAAGGATCTTCCAAAGGACCCTAGCAATAAAGACATCTAGTCAACGTCTTACAGTGTAAATCTGAGTTTTGAACCTGGGCCTCGATTCTTTGCTTTCTAAAACACTCCTGATACACTCTTCCAGCTGTGTCATCCAGACAGCACTTTGATATTTGATGAAGATGCAGAATCATGTGCACAACCTCAAGAAAAGTACTCAACTCCCCTGCGTAAATTCCTAACTCCAGAAAACTGCTGGAGCACGCAAGGTTTTGCTGGGAGTGACCTTTGGGCAGCCCAGTCTCACCAGTTTTTTTTTTTTCGTGATTCGTCACAAAATGATTCAAATTTTCATGACGGGGTTTTTTTTTTTTATCTTAATATTACAGACCCCACCCCCTGCATCACTTTTAATTCCGTGCAGCCATCACAGAATGCATGAGAATAAATTCATGCTCCCATTATGAAAATTTTACACTTTTTGTGATAATATCACAAACCAATAGATGAGTGAGTGAGAGAGTGTGTGTGTGTGTGTGTGTGTGTGTGTGTGTGTGTGTGTGTGTGTGTGTGTGTGTGTGTGTGTGTGTGTGTGTGTGTGTGTGTGTGTGTGTGTGTGTGTGTGTGTGTGTGTGTGTGTGTGTGTGTGTGTATATATGTGTATATATATACTTGGTGATGCTGAATCACGACATGCCGTGAGATGTGGTAGTGTTGGGGTATCAAGAGGACACGTACTGATGCACTGGCCGTACAGACTGTCCATTGGTCTAACTGGTTTCATTGTTGTTCTGTGGAAATGTGCCAGTTATTGTAGGACAGCAGAGATAACTGACTGCCTCTGAGCCAATTTCAATATATTTCATATATATATATATATATATATATATATATATATATAGCGCAAAATCACAACAAAGTTGCCTCAAGGTGTTAAACACAAGTAAAGTCTAACCTTATCAACCCCCAGAGCAGGAACACAGGAGGCAGTGGTAAAGAAAAACGCCCTCTGATGATTTGAGGAAAAAAACCTCAAGTAGACTGTGTGTATTTATCTAACTGACATATTGTACCACAGCAGCTGAAGAAAAAAATCATTTGTGCGTTTGGCTTTTTGAAGGTTTGCAGGCCGTCGGTGCACCATGCTGTTTCACTGAAGTGAGAGTTAGAAAAGAAAGAAGAGAAAGTAATTTCTTGACAGGGAAGTGGAAAAAGTTGCTTTGGATGAAAAACTTTTCAGATTAAATTTTAAGTGTGTGTGTGTGGGGGGGGGGATAAATAAATGGACACTGGAGCTGCCTCTGAGATGAAGCTGCTTCATGTTCAAGTCAGCTGTTTATTGCAGTTTTATTATTCAGATCGTCTTTCTTCCATTTGTATCCCATTTCTGGTTTTGTCTCCTTCAAAAAGACATTTAATGACATTTGTCCAACTGTGTGTCTCAGCAGGCAGAGCAAAGCATCGATTTCACTGCAAAAAACAGGCTGGCAACACATTTGTTTGTGAAGAACAAAAACCTGCAGGGTGTGTGTGTGTGTGTGTGTGTGTGTGTGTGTGTGTGTGTGTGTGTGTGTGTGTGTGTGTGTGTGTGTGTGTGTGTGTGTGTGTGTGTGTGTGTGTGTGTGTTCTGCAGTGCAGCTTCCTTTCTCCCTCCCTGGTTTATGTCTCAGTGGGGTCACATAGTTGATGATTAGACGCCCAACAAGGACTTAGGTTCCCATCCGGAGCGAGCAGCAGTCAGCCAAATGTTCGTGTGTCTTTCTGACATCGCTGCTTGTTTATGTTACTTCAGTTTCATGACTTTGACCTTCTGGGACACATTTGCCCTTTTAAGAGCAGAATGGCAACAGCTGACATTTTAGCCTGAGTAATGGTTAAACCAGAGCCCTGAATTTGATCGTGGGGTGATCTGGGACTTCCTTCTCACTGTAGCCAAGTGCTTGCTCACAGGAGGTCATTTTGACCGTTGGGGTTTTACATAATTATTGTATGGCCTTGCCTTACAATATAAAGCACCTTGGGGCAACTGTTTGTTGTGATTTGGCGCTATATAAAAAAATTGATTGATTGATTGAATCTTGCATTGCTCGTGTGTTTTAATGGAGAAGTGAATCACGGTCAAAGTGTTGTGACTGTATGTTGGAGTACGCAGTATTTTCTGGAGTATAAGTTAGAGAGGAGAAGCTAAGCAGAGTGGGTCCTGGTTAGTACTTGGATGATGGTGTGTGTGTGTGTGTGTCTTAGGATAGGGAGGCACCAATACCAGTATTGGATATCGGCTCGATCCCATATTTATTTACTCGTACTTGTAATCATAAAATGTCTCCGATACTTCATGACCTGATATCCTTCACAGCAGCGTGACATCAGCCTCTCGTGGGATTTTCATGCTCTGAAATTTCCGGACTATAACTGCTACTTTTTCATACGTTTTGAACACTGTGGCTTTAACAATGATGTGGCTAATTTATGGATTTTTACAGGCTTTCATGTAATTTACTCATAAGTCAAATGTGTGCATCAATGCTGTCCACTGATTGGCTGAAAGCTGTTGTCCATCATGCGGACTAAATTCACAAACAGTAAATACAAAGTCTTACCTGCTCGCTTTAGTGGGATTCATCATCATACGAGTTTAACAAAAATAATCCACACAAAGCCTCCTGAGTTTGCAAAACATCTGAAAATACTTCAATTCCTCATGTGGTTAAAAAAAAAGTTTCTCCGTTACTTTGGCACTTTTCACCAGTTCCTCCGTCAGAACTCCAATCAGGGTTTCAGCGGCGGAGATCATCCATCAGGTTGATGAGTTTCAGCCCTTGGTGTTGGTGTTCAGGCCACAACAGGTGTGTAATCGGTTTGCAGAATGTCCGTGGAGCGACGTTCAGAACCTCCGCAAGCCACAATTTGGGCAAGAAGTCAAGTCGCTGCTCCTCGTTATCGGCTCAGTTACCAAAGACAATGGGCGATTCTGTCTGAACACAAGGAAAATTATCCCATGATCCACAAAGGAAAATAAAATAATTTAAAATTACTCCGTTTTGCCTCTGCATGTTGCATGTTGACTTGTCTCATATTTACAACCATCATGCTGTTATCAAATCATCAGCAAGACCTGTAGGTGTTTAAATGACTGTCGACCTGTTGCTTTCACACCCACAGTAATGAACTGTTTGGAAACATTGGTAATGTCCCACATTAAGGTCTAGCCCACACACACAAAATCAGCTTCTGTTTGCCAATCAGAAAGTAATTTCTGTCCACACAGTGTTGTTGAAATAATAATAAAATAATCAGTCTAGAATGGGGTCACGGCCCTTTAACAGAGTCACACCTCAACATTAAAGCCTCCTCCAACTTGCGTCTGAGTACAGGAGCTCCACAGGGGTGTGTCCTGAGCCCACTGCTCTGACCCCTCTTTACCCAAGACTCCATCATGCCCATAATTCAAAAATACTAAAATAGATTTTAGATGACATCACATTCCTTGGACTAATTAGGAAAGAGCATGTAGAGGGCTTGCCTCTACTGGTGGTTGGCTCTCACTGCGGTATTGTATCACTTCCTGTTCCGGAGCACAGCGGTGTTTTTCTGTATCTGTTAGCTGTTTAATCTGCGCAGTTAGATTGATCTAGTTATCTAGATTACGATTTGTTTCCCAGTGTAATCTTTACGTGCCTTAACTAAAGCACTCCTTCTGCTGAATCACCTCTAAATTATTTACACATTATTCACTTTGCGTGTTTTTAGGAATCCGCTAGCTTAGCGTAGCTACTAGCTCTTAGCCGATTTAGCATGGCGGTTTCTCCTGTCTCTCCTGCACTTTTCTGCTCTGGGTGTGAAATGTTTAGTTATTCCTCGGCCTCCTTTAGCAGTAACGGTACTTGTAATAAGTGTAGCTTATTCGTAGCTTTGGAGGCCAGGCTGGGCGAATTGGAGACTCGGCTCCGCACCGTGGAAAATTCTACAGCTAGCCAGGCCCCTGTAGTCGGTGCGGACCAAGGTAGCTTAGCCGCCGTTAGTTACCCCCTGGCAGATCCCGAGCAGCCGGGAAAACAGGCTGACTGGGTGACTGTGAGGAGGAAGCGTAGCCCTAAACAGAAGCCCTGTGTACACCGCCAACCCGTTCACATCTCTAACTGTTTTTCCCCACTCGACGACACACCCGCCGAGGATCAAACTCTGGTTATTGGCGACTCTGTTTTGCGAAATGTGAAGTTAGCGACACCAGCAACCATAGTCAATTGTCTTCCGGGGGCCAGAGCAGGCGACATTGAAGGAAAATTGAAACTGCTGGCTAAGGCTAAGCGTAAATTTGGTAAGATTGTAATTCATGTCGGCAGTAATGACACCCGGTTACGCCAATCGGAGGTCACTAAAATTAACATTAAATCGGTGTGTAACTTTGCAAAAACAATGTCGGACTCTGTAGTTTTCTCTGGGCCCCTCCCCAATCAGACCGGGAGTGACATGTTTAGCCGCATGTTCTCCTTGAATTGCTGGCTGTCTGAGTGGTGTCCAAAAAATGAGGTGGGCTTCATAGATAATTGGCAAAGCTTCTGGGGAAAACCTGGTCTTGTTAGGAGAGACGGCATCCATCCCACTTTGGATGGAGCAGCTCTCATTTCTAGAAATCTGGCCAATTTTCTTAAATCCTCCAAACCGTGACTATCCAGGGTTGGAACCAGGAAGCAGAGTTGTAGTCTTACACACCTCTCTGCAGCTTCTCTCCCCCTGCCATCCCCTCATTACCCCATCCCCGTAGAGACGGTGCCTGCTCCCAGACCACCAATAACCAGCAAAAATCTATTTAAGCATAAAAATTCAAAAAGAAAAAATAATATAGCACCTTCAACTGCACCACAGACTAAAACAGTTAAATGTGGTCTATTAAACATTAGGTCTCTCTCTTCTAAGTCCCTGTTAGTAAATGATATAATAATTGATCAACATATTGATTTATTCTGCCTTACAGAAACCTGGTTACAGCAGGATGAATATGTTAGTTTAAATGAGTCAACACCCCCGAGTCACACTAACTGTCAGAATGCTCGTAGCACGGGCCGAGGGGGAGGATTAGCAGCAATCTTCCATTCCAGCTTATTAATTAATCAAAAACCCAGACAGAGCTTTAATTCATTTGAAAGCTTGACTCTTAGTCTTGTCCATCCAAATTGGAAGTCCCAAAAACCAGTTTTATTTGTTATTATCTATCGTCCACCTGGTCGTTACTGTGAGTTTCTCTGTGAATTTTCAGACCTTTTGTCTGACTTAGTGCTTAGGTCAGATAAGATAATTATAGTGGGCGATTTTAACATCCACACAGATGCTGAGAATGACAGCCTCAACACTGCATTTAATCTATTATTAGACTCTATTGGCTTTGCTCAAAAAGTAAATGAGTCCACCCACCACTTTAATCATATCTTAGATCTTGTTCTGACTTATGGTATGGAAATAGAAGACTTAACAGTATTCCCTGAAAACTCCCTTCTGTCTGATCATTTCTTAATAACATTTACATTTACTCTGATGGACTACCCAGCAGTGGGGAATAAGTTTCATTACACTAGAAGTCTTTCAGAAAGCGCTGTAACTAGGTTTAAGGATATGATTCCTTCTTTATGTTCTCTAATGCCATATACCAACACAGTGCAGAGTAGCTACCTAAACTCTGTAAGTGAGATAGAGTATCTCGTCAATAGTTTTACATCCTCATTGAAGACAACTTTGGATGCTGTAGCTCCTCTAAAAAAGAGAGCTTTAAATCAGAAGTGCCTGACTCCGTGGTATAACTCACAAACTCGTAGCTTAAAGCAGATAACCCGTAAGTTGGAGAGGAAATGGCGTCTCACTAATTTAGAAGATCTTCACTTAGCCTGGAAAAAGAGTCTGTTGCTCTATAAAAAAAGCCCTCCGTAAAGCTAGGACATCTTTCTACTCATCACTAATTGAAGAAAATAAGAACAACCCCAGGTTTCTTTTCAGCACTGTAGCCAGGCTGACAAAGAGTCAGAGCTCTATTGAGCTGAGTATTCCATTAACTTTAACTAGTAATGACTTCATGACTTTCTTTGCTAACAAAATTTTAACTATTAGAGAAAAAATTACTCATAACCATCCCAAGGACGTATCGTTATCTTTGGCTGCTTTCAGTGATGCCGGTATTTGGTTAGACTCTTTCTCTCAGATTGTTCTGTCTGAGTTATTTTCATTAGTTACTTCATCCAAACCATCAACATGTTTATTAGACCCCATTCCTACCAGGCTGCTCAAGGAAGCCCTACCATTATTTAATGCTTCGATCTTAAATATGATCAATCTATCTTTGTTAGTTGGCTATGTACCACAGGCTTTTAAGGTGGCAGTAATTAAACCATTACTTAAAAAGCCATCACTTGACCCAGCTATCTTAGCTAATTATAGGCCAATCTCCAACCTTCCTTTTCTCTCAAAAATTCTTGAAAGGGTAGTTGTAAAACAGCTAACTGATCATCTGCAGAGGAATGGTCTATTTGAAGAGTTTCAGTCAGGTTTTAGAATTCATCATAGTACAGAAACAGCATTAATGAAGGTTACAAATGATCTTCTTATGGCCTCGGACAGTGGACTCATCTCTGTGCTTGTTCTGTTAGACCTCAGTGCTGCTTTTGATACTGTTGACCATAAAATTTTATTACAGAGATTAGAGCATGCCATAGGTATTAAAGGCACTGCGCTGCGGTGGTTTGAATCATATTTGTCTAATAGATTACAATTTGTTCATGTAAATGGGGAATCTTCTTCACAGACTAAAGTTAATTATGGAGTTCCACAAGGTTCTGTGCTAGGACCAATTTTATTCACTTTATACATGCTTCCCTTAGGCAGTATTATTAGACGGTATTACTTAAATTTTCATTGTTACGCAGATGATACCCAGCTTTATCTATCCATGAAGCCAGAGGACACACACCAATTAGTTAAACTGCAGGATTGTCTTACAGACATAAAGACATGGATGACCTCTAATTTCCTGCTTTTAAACTCAGATAAAACTGAAGTTATTGTACTTGGCCCCACAAATCTTAGAAACATGGTGTCTAACCAGATCCTTACTCTGGATGGCATTACACTGACCTCTAGTAATACTGTGAGAAATCTTGGAGTCATTTTTGATCAGGATATGTCATTCAAAGCGCATATTAAACAAATATGTAGGACTGCTTTTTTGCATTTACGCAATATCTCTAAAATCAGAAAGGTCTTGTCTCAGAGTGATGCTGAAAAACTAATTCATGCATTTATTTCCTCTAGGCTGGACTATTGTAATTCATTATTATCAGGTTGTCCTAAAAGTTCCCTAAAAAGTCTTCAGTTAATTCAAAATGCTGCAGCTAGAGTACTGACGGGGACTAGAAGGAGAGAGCATATCTCACCCATATTGGCCTCTCTTCATTGGCTTCCTGTTAATTCTAGAATAGAATTTAAAATTCTTCTTCTTACTTATAAGGTTTTGAATAATCAGGTCCCATCTTATCTTAGGGACCTCGTAGTACCATATCACCCCAATAGAGCGCTTCGCTCTCAGACTGCAGGCTTACTTGTAGTTCCTAGGGTTTGTAAGAGTAGAATGGGAGGCAGAGCCTTCAGCTTTCAGGCTCCTCTCCTGTGGAACCAGCTCCCAATTCAGATCAGGGAGACAGACACCCTCTCTACTTTTAAGCTTAGGCTTAAAACTTTCCTTTTTGCTAAAGCTTATAGTTAGGGCTGGATCAGGTGACCCTGAACCATCCCTTAGTTATGCTGCTATAGACGTAGACTGCTGGGGGGTTCCCATGATGCACTGTTTCTTTCTCTTTTTGCTCCGTATGCATCACTCTGCATTTAATCATTAGTGATCGATCTCTGCTCCCCTCCACAGCATGTCTTTTTCCTGGTTCTCTCCCTCAGCCCCAACCAGTCTCAGCAGAAGACTGCCCCTCCCTGAGCCTGGTTCTGCTGGAGGTTTCTTCCTGTTAAAAGGGAGTTTTTCCTTCCCACTGTAGCCAAGTGCTTGCTCACAGGGGGTCGTTTTGACCGTTGGGGTTTTACATAATTATTGTATGGCCTTGCCTTACAATATAAAGCGCCTTGGGGCAACTGTTTGTTGTGATTTGGCGCTATATAAAAAAATTGATTGATTGATTGATTGATAGAGAGCAGATTATAGAAAACATCTCTATTAACACTGCCAAAACAAAAGAGCTGATTTGAGATTACTGAAAGTCCAAGAGAAATGACTGACGTGGACAATGATGAAGGACACCCTGCACTGTGACGTGGACAATGATGAAGGACACCCTGCACTGTGACGTGGACAATGATGAGGGACACCCTGCACTGTGACGTGGACAATGATGAAGGACACCCTGCACTGTGAGTGAACATCAGCAGTAACACTGATCTAATGATCCAGCACAGAAACCTGCATCATGAGGGAAAGTTAACTATTTTCCAGAGTATGATCCAGCATGCAGGTGCAAGTTCTGAGGGCTCTAAAAATTACAAAAACTCAAGGATAGACTAATACGTCACCTCACTCCCACAGATAGATGGTTCCTTTTGGAAAGGGATGGGGGGGACAGTTGTCTGCCTCAGCAGTTTCAAACCAGCACACTGGCTTGTTCCATCATGTGGTGGATTGATCTAGTTACATGGATCAATTTTGAAGAAATAGGTATTGCAAACAATTTTCAAAGGTATTTTAAAATCTCATCAGTTGAATACAGAACTTCACTTCATCCATGAATGTGTCCATAAATCAGTCACACTTTCTACACGTTAAAACTTCAATAGATTTGTCTGATTTTCGCAATTTCAAAATAGACATGCAATGAGTGTTTGAGAATCATCAGGTTTCACCCAACACGCTCTCACGCCCAAGTTATCACGTTTTCATGCAAAAACATCAGTATGTGATGAGTTAAGTTGCCCCGTCATTTACTGATGCTAAATGCTCGGCCAAACCCAAACCTCATCCGTAATCATAATGTAACCCAAACAGAGGAATGTTCCCCGATGATGCAAAACTCAAGCAGATTGTTTTTGTGTTAACGGGGGAAATATGCCACAACTGTAAATCCTACTTGGTGGTAAGTGATACTGAGCTGTGTTTGTGGCACAGCTCAGTATCACACGCTGCCCGTGAAGCCAGAAGGGGGTTAGAGAGTCACAGTCCATCCATCAGTCCACGGACTGATGATCGTTTTTTCCCAAATGTAAGCAAACTATGCATATTTTCTAATTGTTATGTGGAAACTACTGAGCATTTTTCATAGAATGTCTTAATTCCACTGGTTTTTGGTTTCATTTACAGTGAAATTTGTTAAGAATTTTGGACAAAACATTTCCTTCACAATGACTTAAAATTCTATTGCATTTCAGTGATGCAAACTTTGCCTCTGGTGAAATTTATAATCATAAATCTGAGTGTTTGCTAAATATTATATCCACAAAACATTTTGGCTCAGAAACTACCTTCCGTTTTTAATATTCAAAATTATGAACTTAAAAATTATATTTGACCACAATTAATTAATTAATTAATTAAAATTTATAAAACAATCAAGTGGATAAAACCAAAAACATTTCAGTTTTTGTGTTTGTTTCACATGAATTTGAATTTTTATTGTTTTTCTGTTTGAATACCTCAAACATGCACTGGCCATTAACCGTTATTATCACCAGTTTTTGATGATCATTTCAATGGCTTGCATGTGTACTGTTTTGTCAAATTAATAAATGGAATACATATCTTTAGTAATACTATATAAATTATCTACAAAATTAATCTGATGACCTTTGACTCTGGTTTGCTCTTAATGTGAACTGATAATTGTGGCTGTTAATGATCACTTTTGTAAATCAGAATACAGGTTGTCTACACTTGTTCAGATCATGTTCTTAGAAGGACCACCTTCACTCCAACAACTTCGTTTTTTCTGTTGCTTTTTATAAAATGTTGCAGAATGTACAGTTTGACATTTTTAAGACTTTTTTCAGCTTCCAGAAACAATGTATTATATAAGACACACATCCTAAACATTCCTCTGTGTTTGGGACACAGTGTAGGATGGTGCCAAAGTTTATTTTTTTAAATAAAGTCATGGCGGTCTGTGGTGCCGCTATGTGCCGTCACACAGTGGAATCGTCTCTGCAACAAATAGTCCAGTCAAATTATGAGTAAAGTGACTCTAAACGGTGTTGGCTGACTTTGGGCAAAGCAAATACATGAACCACAGCAAAGGGCAGTGAAACAGAAGAAGAACCACCGGTACTTTACACATTTTTCTGCAAGATGATCACTGGGGACAAAATAAAAACAAAAGCATCCAAAAGGACACTGCTGTGTCCAACAGCACAGCTCACTGAGCCGTGACGGACAGATAAGAGTAAAGTCTTCGGTCGTGTTCCTTTCTTCAGGCCAGCAGCTGTTTTTCGTCCATTTGTCTGAGAGTGACAGCAGCAGGTGGTTCAGTTTATTTACTGCGATCAATGATGATTTGTAGTTTTTCCAGTGCACCTTGCTGAGGGAGCTTGAGGCTCTGTTTTGGGCAGTTATAGAACTTTGACTCCCTGTGCCATTAAAATGTGACTGTTTGTATTGAAGGCATTAATCAAAGAAATAGAATGTCAGAAAAAACAAACAAAAACACTGAAGGACAAATAACAATTAGTTGTCTTAAAGTCTAAGTATTACCCCAGAAATAAGTCATTTTGACTGTTGCATGATTGTGTCCAAGTCTAATTTCAGTGATGGAAAATTTGCTGCGTTCTGTTAGATTCTTTATGTTAACAAGTAATAAAGCAGCGCCTGCCGACTCCAGCACATCACACAGATCCTATGACCTTCTGTTAAACATTTCAGATAAATGGCTCAGGCTGTCAGAACAACTGCAGCTCACAGTAAGTGACTAAATCCAAAAAGTTGATTTCTCTGTGGTCATGTTATCTATATTCATGACATCGACGTGCACCTGCAGCTGTCCAAAGCACAAAAACCAACAAGAAGGGGGATGTGTTCAATGCAGCACCTCAGGCTTACAGATGTTACACAAAGTTATGCAAACTTTATGATTCAGTTTTACCTTGATATATCACAATCTAAAGAAAGGCATCAGAGAGGCCAAGGCCTGACACAAGGAAAGGATTAAAGGGATTAAAAAAACACAAAAACATGTGGTAGCAAATTCCAGGTATCAACAACTACAGGAACAACCCAAAAAACAAGAGAATACAAGGTGATCAGAGACACCAGACTTCACACAACTAGTGGATTTTGAGATATCCTTTGAAAATTTTCCTTTCTTTTTTTTTTTTTTTTTTATATTTTGGTCACCACTGATCATTTTGGCATAAATATGTTCTACTCATGTTATCTACCTCATCATATTTGTACTGGTTTATGAATAAACAAATGACTGATTACATTTTTACCATCATACTAAACTATACATTCATAAAACATAACTGTGAAATCATCTTTTGATAATCAGACACAGAGCATCTGGAGAGTATTCGCAGCACTTCACATTTTATTATACAGCTTTATTCCAAAATGGAATAAGGCTAATGGAAATGGAATAAGAATAATATATCTGTGTATATGCAAACAACCAATATGGCAGATCAGCAGGTACAATATTGCTCATAGATTTATCTTATATTCAGCTTTACTATGCAGCACGATGGCTTAGTGGTTAGTACTGATGCCTCACAGCAAGAAGGTTGTGGGATCACTAGGATTCTGGTGCATCGGGCTTGGAGGTTCTGAGGCACAGAGAAAACAAGTAAATACACATCTGGGAAAATAACACCAAAAATACAAACCATGAAATAAGAGGCCTAGATGTCAGACATTCAGACACTGCCTGATCTTTCAGTCTCCATTGTGGTACAGAGAGGTGGTTAAGTATGGCTGAGGCTTGACTGGAGATAGGCTGCAGGTGAGCAGACTAGATGGACAAACCACAGGAGGGAACCCAGAGTGCACACCCAGCAACACGGAGACAGACTGAGACAACCATGATATTAGCAGCAGTCACAGTCAGACCAGCATTTTTCAGTTTATCCATGAGGTGGGAGTTCTGTGGAGCTTTTATGAGATGTGAAAAAGCTAATATTTGCTCATTAAATGTACATCCGTCTCTGTGACCGCACATTAAATCTGTTGCTATTAATTGCTTAGTTGTTTTGTCAGATGGTGTTGCAGCAGTAAACCATTCAGTTTCATGTCTATGTACAGAGATTTATGTCCTTGTCCATGTGTGTGCTTGGACAGTTTCTTCTACATTTTCCCAGTCAGTCCACCCAGCTGTAAATGGGAAGCAGCCTGCAGCTCGGGAAGAAACCTGTGATTGTGTCAAACCCGGCGGACTCTTACAATCTTCTTTATGGGACAGAAACCAAAACTAAGCACCAGCCCAACTGGCCTCATGGCCTGGACAGAACTCATGTTTAATGTAGTGGATAAAGAGTTTGTGTGATGCATTAACCCATCTGTATGTTTATTTCATAATAAAGCAACCACTTAGTCAATGTCTCAGCCACCCTCCTAAGGAAGGAATAAATAAGTTGGAGAGGAAATGGCGTCTCACTAATTTAGAAGATCTTCACTTAGCCTGGAAAAAGAGTCTGTTGCTCTATAAAAAAAAACCCTCCGTAAAGCTAGGACATCTTACTACTCATCACTAATTGAAGAAAATAAGAACAACCCCAGGTTTCTTTTCAGCACTGTAGCCAGGCTGACAAAGAGTCAGAGCTCTATTGAGCCGAGTGTTCCTTTAACTTTAACTAGTAATGACTTCATGACTTTCTTTGCTAATAAAATTTTAACTATTAGAGAAAAAATTACTCATAACCATCCCAAAGACGTATCGTTATCTTTGGCTGCTTTCAGTGATGCTGGTATTTGGTTAGACTCTTTCTCTCCAATTGTTCTGTCTGAGTTATTTTCATTAGCTAATTCCTCCAAACCATCAACATGTCTATTAGACCCCATTCCTACCAGGCTGCTCAAGGAAGCCCTACCATTAATTAATGCTTCGATCTTAAATATGATCAATGTGTCTTTATTAGTTGGCTATGTACCACAGGCTTTTAAGGTGGCAGTAATTAAACCACTACTTAAAAAGCCATCACTTGACCCAGCTATCTTAGCTGATTATAGGCCAATCTCCAACCTTCAAAATTCTTGAAAAGGTAGTTGTAAAACAGCTAACTGATCATCTGCAGAGGAATGGTCTATTTGAAGAGTTTCAGTCAGGTTTTAGAATTCATCATAGTACAGAAACAGCATTAGTGAAGGTTACAAATGATCTTCTTATGGCCTCAGACAGTGGACTCATCTCTGTGCTTGTTCTGTTCGACCAGTGGAAACACACCAATTAGCTAAACTGCAGGATTGTCTTACAGACATAAAGACATGGATGACCTCTAATTTCCTGCTTTTAAACTCAGATAAAACTGAAGTTATTGTACTTGGCCCCACAAATCTTAGAAACATGGTGTCTAACCAGATCCTTACTCTGGATGGCATTACCCTGACCTCTAGTAATACTGTGAGAAATCTTGGAGTCATTTTTGATCAGGATATGTCATTCAATGCGCATATTAAACAAATATGTAGGACTGCTTTTTTGCATTTGTGCAATATCTCTAAAAATAGAAAGGTATTGTCTCAGAGTGATGCTGAAAAACTAATTCATTCATTTATTTCCTCTAGGCTGGACTATTCTAATTCATTATTATCAGGTTGTCCTAAAAGTTCCCTGAAAAGCCTTCAGTTAATTCAAAATGCTGCAGCTAGAGTACTAACGGGGACTAGAAGGAGAGAGCATATCTCACCCATATTGGCCTCTCTTCATTGGCTTCCTGTTAATTCTAGAATAGAATTTAAAATTCTTCTTCTTCTTACTTATAAGGTTTTGAATAATCAGGTCCCATCTTATCTTAGGGACCTCATAGTACCATATTACCCCAATAGAGCGCTTCGCTCTCAGACTGCAGGCTTACTTGTAGTTCCTAGGGTTTGTAAGAGTAGAATGGGAGGCAGAGCCTTCAGCTTTCAGGCTCCTCTCCTGTGGAACCAGCTCCCAATTCGGATCAGGGAGACAGACACCCTCTCTACTTTTAAGATTAGGCTTAAAACTTTCCTTTTTGCTAAAGCTTATAGTTAGGGCTGGATCAGGTGACCCTGAACCATCCCTTAGTTATGCTGCTATAGACTTAGACTGCTGGGGGGTTCCCATGATGCACTGAGTGTTTCTTTCTCTTTTTGCTCTGTATGCACCACTCTGCATTTAATCATTAGTGATTGATCTCTGCTCCCCTCCACAGCATGTCTTTTTCCTGGTTCTCTCCCTCAGCCCCAACCAGTCCCAGCAGAAGACTGCCCCTCCCTGAGCCTGGTTCTGCTGGAGGTTTCTTCCTGTTAAAAGGGAGTTTTTCCTTCCCACTGTTGCCAAGTGCTTGCTCACAGGGGTTCGTTTTGACCGTTGGGGTTTTTCCGTAATTATTGTATGGCCTTGCCTTACAATATAAGGCACCTTGGGGCAACTGTTTGTTGTGATTTGGCGCTATATAAATAAAATTTATTTGATTTGATTGCACACCCAGAGCCTTCAGCATTTCTGGACTGATCTCATCAACCCCCGGGGCCTTGCCACTGCGGAGTTGTTTAACTACATCAGTGACTTCCACCAGGGAAATTGATGATAATCTCCCATCAGGTTCCAGCTCTGCCCCTAATATAGAGTGCGCTCCGGCCTAATGCAGGCGTTCCTCAAAGTCTTCCTTCCTGCGTCTGATTACCTCCTCAGTTGAGGTCAACAGACTGCCATCCTGACTGTAAAATGTTTGTTTTGTTCCCCGTTTTCCCCTCCTGAGGTGTCTCATCGTCCACCAGAAGCACCTTGTTGCTGACCGAAAGTTCTTCTCCATGGTTGCTCCAAATTCCTCCCACACCTGCTGCTTTGCCTCCCCCACAGCACTGCTGCCCTTTTGGACCTATCGGTACCTTGCAACTGCCTCCGGAGTCTTCCGAGATAACATATCCTGGAAGGACTCCTTCTTCAGTCAGGCAGCTTCCCTGACCACCGGTGTTTGAGGGTTGCCACCCCTTGAGGCACCTAAGACCTTCAGGCCACAGCTCCCTGTTGTGGTTGCAGCAGTGGAAGGTTTGAACATTGCCCATTCTGGTTCAGTGGAGATGGAAAGTCCACATTACCTTTCTGGGCTGTGCCCAACCGGGCTCTGTGGCAAGCCCGGCCACCAGGGGCTCGCTGACAGGCCCTCCACCCAGGCCTGGCTCCAGATGGCCCCGGCTTCCTTCGGGCTGGGTCACATTTCTTCGTCCCTGTTTTTTCATCGGGTCATTGTGAACCATTCTTAGTCTGACCCCTCACCTGAGACCAATTTGCCATTTGAGACTCTACCAAGTCACGAAGGCTCCAAACAACACAGCTCTCAGGTGAAAAAAGTAATGTAAACCATCACCTTATCGTGGTGGAGAGGTTTGTGTGCCACTATGAACCTAACAATAACGGAATGCAGAAGATTTGTTGCAGAACCCTGGTCCATACACTTGAATTAGACTACAAGCTGCTTTGTCTTCTGTCATCTCTGTGTAAGACCTGTCAGTCATTTATCGCAGTCCACACCTTTACTTTTAGTTTCATGTTGTAATTTATTTACTGACACTGTCTTTTGTTCCATTTAAATGACAGGCAGCCAAGCTGCAGTCCAAAAGAAACATGGTCACGTAATCTCCAGAGAGTGGATTTAATGTGGCAGGGATGTCGGCTCTCTGCAGACTCATGTGCCAGCTCCAAATCACCTACAACTCATTAAATATAATGGCTGCACTTGTATAATCACATTATCTCCTTGCCATTCCTCTGTCCTTGATTACAAGACTGCAGATGAAGACATGTCTCACTGGCAGGCTCCAATCAGAGCTTCATGTTGGAGGTACCAACCGGATATTTGACTCCTGGGGTCTGACTCGTCTTCCTCTTTGGCAGCAAAACAAATAAAACAAAATTATTTCCAAGATTATCAAGAATCTTCAAGCAGAGGAGAATGTCTGCGTTTGTCTTTGTATGAGGTAATAAATAACATGGGTTACTGTGAAGAACTTATAGAAGGATTAATGAGTCTGTGTGGATTAACTAGATCAGAGCACCACAGTGACACTGAAATTGGAAATAGATGTTTCTTGCTCTTATACTTGCTGGTGCTTTTTGGTGGGTCAATTGATGGATCAAATCTCAACTTTAGATGGGTTTTATTCAACTCCCAAACAAAGATTGATCACCAGCAGCTTCTCAGCGACCACAGACTTCATGCTCGATCATAAACAAGATAATAAATAAATCTCTGCACTCCAGAGAAGAATTAATCTGAGCGCCTCTTATCCATTAAGTTCACACCAGAGACAGTCACAAGAGAGAAGCAGTGAATCTTTATTACAGCAGTTATTGTGTAAAAATGTCTAGCAGGAATTTGGAAAATGTTAAAATTAATTATAATTAATTGTATGTGAAAACATAAAAATGATGCTTTGCATTTCCCAGAGAAGCAGCCAGTCTGCTGGTTTATAGTTCACACAAAATGCAGATTTGTCCATCTTTGTGTTGCATTGTCGTGTGCTTGAATTTTTTTTTCATCACTAGCACACACAAAAGCTGCACTTCAACAACAGACCTATAGGTGGTGCTGCTGTACAAACCATTCAGAGATTCAATATAACTAATGGCATATTATCACACTACTACCTCTTGCTTGCCTCTACTGGTGGTTGGCTCTCACTGCGGTATTGTATCACTTCCTGTTCCGGAGCACAGCGGTGTTTTTCTGTATCTGTTAGCTGTTTAATCTGCGCAGTTAGATTGATCTAGTTATCTAGATTACGATTTGTTTCCCAGTGTAATCTTTACGTGCCTTAACTAAAGCACTCCTTCTGCTGAATCACCTCTAAATTATTTACACATTATTCACTTTGCGTGTTTTTAGGAATCCGCTAGCTTAGCGTAGCTACTAGCTCTTAGCTGATTTAGCATGGCGGCTTCTCCTGTCTCTCCCGCACTTTTCTGCTCTGGGTGTGAAATGTTTAGTTATTCCTCGGCCTCCTTTAGCAGTAATGGTACTTGTAATAAGTGTAGCTTATTCGTAGCTTTGGAGGCCAGGCTGGGCGAATTGGAGACTCGGCTCCGCACCGTGGAAAATTCTACAGCTAGCCAGGCCCCTGTAGTCGGTGCGGACCAAGGTAGCTTAGCCGCCCTTAGTTACCCCCTGGCAGATCCCGAGCAGCCGGGAAAGCAGGCCGACTGGGTGACTGTGAGGAGGAAGCGTAGCCCTAAACAGAAGCCCTGTGTACACCGCCAACCCGTTCACATCTCTAACCGTTTTTCCCCACTCGACGACACACCCGCCGAGGATCAAACTCTGGTTATTGGCGACTCTGTTTTGCGAAATGTGAAGTTAGCGACACCAGCAACCATAGTCAATTGTCTTCCGGGGGCCAGAGCAGGCGACATTGAAGGAAATTTGAAACTGCTGGCTAAGGCTAAGCGTAAATTTGGTAAGATTGTAATTCACGTCGGCAGTAATGACACCCGGTTACGCCAATCGGAGGTCACTAAAATTAACATTAAATCGGTGTGTAACTTTGCAAAAACAATGGCGGACTCTGTACTCCCAATCGGGAGTGACATGTTTAGCCGCATGTTCTCCTTGAATTGCTGGCTGTCTGAGTGGTGTCCAAAAAATGAGGTGGGCTTCATAGATAATTGGCAAAGCTTCTGGGGAAAACCTGGTCTTGTTAGGAGAGACGGCATCCATCCCACTTTGGATGGAGCAGCTCTCATTTCTAGAAATCTGGCCAATTTTCTTAAATCCTTCAAACCGTGACTATCCAGGGTTGGGACCAGGAAGCAGAGTTGTAGTCTTACACACCTCTCTGCAGCTTCTCTCCCCCTGCCATCCCCTCATTACCCCATCCCCGTAGAGACGGTGCCTGCTCCCAGACTACCAATAACCAGCAAAAATCTATTTAAGCATAAAAATTCAAAAAGAAAAAATAATATAGCACCTTCAACTGCACCACAGACTAAAACAGTTAAATGTGGTCTATTAAACATTAGGTCTCTCTCTTCTAAGTCCCTGTTGGTAAATGATATAATAATTGATCAACATATTGATTTATTCTGCCTTACAGAAACCTGGTTACAGCAGGATGAATATGTTAGTTTAAATGAGTCAACACCCCCGAGTCACACTAACTGTCAGAATGCTCGTAGCATGGGCCGAGGCGGAGGATTAGCAGCAATCTTCCATTCCAGCTTATTAATTAATCAAAAACCCAGACAGAGCTTTAATTCATTTGAAAGCTTGACTCTTAGTCTTGTCCATCCAAATTGGAAGTCCCAAAAACCAGTTTTATTTGTTATTATCTATCGTCCACCTGGTCGTTACTGTGAGTTTCTCTGTGAATTTTCAAACCTTTTGTCTGACTTAGTGCTTAGCTCATATAAGATAATTATAGTGGGCGATTTTAACATCCACACAGATGCTGAGAATGACAGCCTCAACACTGCATTTAATCTATTATTAGACTCTATTGGCTTTGCTCAAAAAGTAAATGAGTCCACCCACCACTTTAATCATATCTTAGATCTTGTTCTGACTTATGGTATGGAAATAGAAGACTTAACAGTATTCCCTGAAAACTCCCTTCTGTCTGATCATTTCTTAATAACATTTACATTTACTCTGATGGACTACCCAGCAGTGGGGAATAAGTTTCATTACACTAGAAGTCTTTCAGAAAGCGCTGTAACTAGGTTTAAGGATATGATTCCTTCTTTATGTTCTCTAATGCCATATACCAACACAGTGCAGAGTAGCTACCTAAACTCTGTAAGTGAGATAGATTATCTCGTCAATAGTTTTACATCCTCATTGAAGACAACTTTGGATGCTGTAGCTCCTCTAAAAAAGAGAGCTTTAAATCAGAAGTGCCTGACTCCGTGGTATAACTCACAAACTCGTAGCTTAAAGCAGATAACCCGTAAGTTGGAGAGGAAATGGCGTCTCACTAATTTAGAAGATCTTCACTTAGCCTGGAAAAAGAGTCTGTTGCTCTATAAAAAAGCCCTCCGTAAAGCTAGGACATCTTTCTACTCATCACTAATTGAAGAAAATAAGAACAACCCCAGGTTTCTTTTCAGCACTGTAGCCAGGCTGACAAAGAGTCAGAGCTCTATTGAGCTGAGTATTCCATTAACTTTAACTAGTAATGACTTCATGACTTTCTTTGCTAACAAAATTTTAACTATTAGAGAAAAAATTACTCATAACCATCCCAAAGACGTATCATTATCTTTGGCTGTTTTCAGTGATGCCGGTATTTGGTTAGACTCTTTCTCTCCGATTGTTCTGTCTGAGTTATTTTCATTAGTTACTTCATCCAAACCATCAACATGTTTATTAGACCCCATTCCTACCAGGCTGCTCAAGGAAGCCCTACCATTATTTAATGCTTCGATCTTAAATATGATCAATCTATCTTTGTTAGTTGGTTATGTACCACAGGCTTTTAAGGTGGCAGTAATTAAACCATTACTTAAAAAGCCATCACTTGACCCAGCTATCTTAGCTAATTATAAGCCAATCTCCAACCTTCCTTTTCTCTCAAAAATTCTTGAAAGGGTAGTTGTAAAACAGCTAACTGATCATCTGCAGAGGAATGGTCTATTTGAAGAGTTTCAGTCAGGTTTTAGAATTCATCATAGTACAGAAACAGCATTAGTGAAGGTTACAAATGGTCTTCTTATGGCCTCGGACAGTGGACTCATCTCTGTGCTTGTTCTGTTAGACCTCAGTGCTGCTTTTGATACTGTTGACCATAAAATTTTATTACAGAGATTAGAGCATGCCATAGGTATTAAAGGCACTGCGCTGCGGTGGTTTGAATCATATTTGTCTAATAGATTACAATTTGTTCATGTAAATGGGGAATCTTCTTCACAGACTAAAGTTAATTATGGAGTTCCACAAGGTTCTGTGCTAGGACCAATTTTATTCACTTTGTACATGCTTCCCTTAGGCAGTATTATTAGACGGTATTGCTTAAATTTTCATTGTTACGCAGATGATACCCAGCTTTATCTATCCATGAAGCCAGAGGACACACACCAATTAGCTAAACTGCAGGATTGTCTTACAGACATAAAGACATGGATGACCTCTAATTTCCTGCTTTTAAACTCAGATAAAACTGAAGTTATTGTACTTGGCCCCACAAATCTTAGAAACATGGTGTCTAACCAGATCCTTACTCTGGATGGCATTACCCTGACCTCTAGTAATACTGTGAGAAATCTTGGAGTCATTTTTGATCAGGATATGTCATTCAAAGCGCATATTAAACAAATATGTAGGACTGCTTTTTTGCATTTACGTAATATCTCTAAAATCAGAAAGGTCTTGTCTCAGAGTGATGCTGAAAAACTAATTCATGCATTTATTTCCTCTAGGCTGGACTATTGTAATTCATTATTATCAGGTTGTCCTAAAAGTTCCCTAAAAAGCCTTCAGTTAATTCAATCAATCAATCAATCAATCAATCAATTTTTTTATATAGCGCCAAATCACAACAAACAGTTGCCCCAAGGCGCTTTATATTGTAAGGCAAGGCCATACAATAATTATGTAAAACCCCAACGGTCAAAACGACCCCCTGTGAGCAAGCACTTGGCTACAGTGGGAAGGAAAAACTCCCTTTTAACAGGAAGAAACCTCCAGCAGAACCAGGCTCAGGGAGGGGCAGTCTTCTGCTGGGACTGGTTGGGGCTGAGGGAGAGAACCAGGAAAAAGACATGCTGTGGAGGGGAGCAGAGATCGATCACTAATGATTAAATGCAGAGTGGTGCATACAGAGCAAAAAGAGAAAGAAACAGTGCATCATGGGAACCCCCCAGCAGTCTACGTCTATAGCAGCATAACTAAGGGATGGTTCAGGGTCACCTGATCCAGCCCTAACTATAAGCTTTAGCAAAAAGGAAAGTTTTAAGCCTAATCTTAAAAGTAGAGAGGGTGTCTGTCTCCCTGATCTGAATTGGGAGCTGGTTCCACAGGAGAGGAGCCTGAAAGCTGAAGGCTCTGCCTCCCATTCTACTCTTACAAACCCTAGGAACTACAAGTAAGCCTGCAGTCTGAGAGCGAAGCGCTCTATTGGGGTGATATGGTACTACGAGGTCCCTAAGATAAGATGGGACCTGATTATTCAAAACCTTATAAGTAAGAAGAAGAATTTTAAATTCTATTCTAGAATTAACAGGAAGCCAATGAAGAGAGGCCAATATGGGTGAGATATGCTCTCTCCTTCTAGTCCCCGTCAGTACTCTAGCTGCAGCATTTTGAATTAACTGAAGGCTTTTTAGGGAACTTTTAGGACAACCTGATAATAATGAATTACAATAGTCCAGCCTAGAGGAAATAAATGCATGAATTAGTTTTTCAGCATCACTCTGAGACAAGACCTTTCTGATTTTAGAGATATTACGTAAATGCAAAAAAGCAGTCCTACATATTTGTTTAATATGCGCTTTGAATGACATATCCTGATCAAAAATGACTCCAAGATTTCTCACAGTATTACTAGAGGTCAGGGTAATGCCATCCACAGTAAGGATCTGGTTAGACACCATGTTTCTAAGATTTGTGGGGCCAAGTACAATAACTTCAGTTTTATCTGAGTTTAAAAGCAGGAAATTAGAGGTCATCCATGTCTTTATGTCTGTAAGACAATCCTGCAGTTTAGCTAATTGGTGTGTGTCCTCTGGCTTCATGGATAGATAAAGCTGGGTATCATCTGCGTAACAATGAAAATTTAAGCAATACCGTCTAATAATACTGCCTAAGGGAAGCATGTATAAAGTGAATAAAATTGGTCCTAGCACAGAACCTTGTGGAACTCCATAATTAACTTTAGTCTGTGAAGAAGATTCCCCATTTACATGAACAAATTGTAATCTATTAGACAAATATGATTCAAACCACCGCAGCGCAGTGCCTTTAATACCTATGGCATGCTCTAATCTCTGTAATAAAATTTTATGGTCAACAGTATCAAAAGCAGCACTGAGGTCTAACAGAACAAGCACAGAGATGAGTCCACTGTCTGAGGCCATAAGAAGATCATTTGTAACCTTCACTAATGCTGTTTCTGTACTATGATGAATTCTAAAACCTGACTGAAACTCTTCAAATAGACCATTCCTCTGCAGATGATCAGTTAGCTGTTTTACAACTACCCTTTCAAGAATTTTTGAGAGAAAAGGAAGGTTGGAGATTGGCTTATAATTAGCTAAGATAGCTGGGTCAAGTGATAGCTTTTTAAGTAATGGTTTAATTACTGCCACCTTAAAAGCCTGTGGTACATAACCAACTAACAAAGATAGATTGATCATATTTAAGATCGAAGCATTAAATAATGGTAGGGCTTCCTTGAGCAGCCTGGTAGGAATGGGGTCTAATAAACATGTTGATGGTTTGGATGAAGTAACTAATGAAAATAACTCAGACAGAACAATCGGAGAGAAAGAGTCTAACCAAATACCGGCATCACTGAAAGCAGCCAAAGATAATGATACGTCTTTGGGATGGTTATGAGTAATTTTTTCTCTAATAGTTAAAATTTTGTTAGCAAAGAAAGTCATGAAGTCATTACTAGTTAAAGTTAATGGAATACTCAGCTCAATAGAGCTCTGACTCTTTGTCAGCCTGGCTACAGTGCTGAAAAGAAACCTGGGGTTGTTCTTATTTTCTTCAATTAGTGATGAGTAGAAAGATGTCCTAGCTTTACAGAGGGCTTTTTTATAGAGCAACAGACTCTTTTTCCAGGCTAAGTGAAGATCTTCTAAATTAGTGAGACGCCATTTCCTCTCCAACTTACGGGTTATCTGCTTTAAGCTACGAGTTTGTGAGTTATACCACGGAGTCAGGCACTTCTGATTTAAAGCTCTCTTTTTTAGAGGAGCTACAGCATCCAAAGTTGTCTTCAATGAGGATGTAAAACTATTGACGAGATACTCTATCTCACTTACAGAGTTTAGGTAGCTACTCTGCACTGTGTTGGTATATGGCATTAGAGAACATAAAGAAGGAATCATATCCTTAAACCTAGTTACAGCGCTTTCTGAAAGACTTCTAGTGTAATGAAACTTATTCCCCACTGCTGGGTAGTCCATCAGAGTAAATGTAAATGTTATTAAGAAATGATCAGACAGAAGGGAGTTTTCAGGGAATACTGTTAAGTCTTCTATTTCCATACCATAAGTCAGAACAAGATCTAAGATATGATTAAAGTGGTGGGTGGACTCATTTACTTTTTGAGCAAAGCCAATAGAGTCTAATAATAGATTAAATGCAGTGTTGAGGCTGTCATTCTCAGCATCTGTGTGGATGTTAAAATCGCCCACTATAATTATCTTATCTGACCTAAGCACTAAGTCAGTCAAAAGGTCTGAAAATTCACAGAGAAACTCACAGTAACGACCAGGTGGACGATAGATAATAACAAATAAAACTGGTTTTTGGGACTTCCAATTTGGATGGACAAGACTAAGAGTCAAGCTTTCAAATGAATTAAAGCTCTGTCTGGGTTTTTGATTAATTAATAAGCTGGAATGGAAGATTGCTGCTAATCCTCCGCCACGGCCCGTGCTACGAGCATTCTGACAGTTAGTGTGACTCGGGGGTGTTGACTCATTTAAACTAACATATTCATCCTGCTGTAACCAGGTTTCTGTAAGGCAGAATAAATCAATATGTTGATCAATTATTATATCATTTACCAACAGGGACTTAGAAGAGAGAGACCTAATGTTTAATAGACCACATTTAACTGTTTTAGTCTGTGGTGCAGTTGAAGGTGCTATATTATTTTTTCTTTTTGAATTTTTATGCTTAAATAGATTTTTGCTGGTTATTGGTAGTCTGGGAGCAGGCACCGTCTCTATGGGGATGGGGTAATGAGGGGATGGCAGGGGGAGAGAAGCTGCAGAGAGGTGTGTAAGACTACAACTCTGCAGCTAGAGTACTGACAGGGACTAGAAGGAGAGAGCATATCTCACCCATATTGGCCTCTCTTCATTGGCTTCCTGTTAATTCTAGAATAGAATTTAAAATTCTTCTTCTTACTTATAAGGTTTTGAATAATCAGGTCCCATCTTATCTTAGGGACCTCGTAGTACCATATCACCCCAATAGAGCGCTTCGATCTAAGACTGCAGGCTTACTTGTAGTTCCTAGGGTTTGTAAGAGTAGAATGGGAGGCAGAGCCTTCAGCTTTCAGGCTCCTCTCCTGTGGAACCAGCTCCCAATTCAGATCAGGGAGACAGACACCCTCTCTACTTTTAAGATTAGGCTTAAAACTTTCCTTTTTGGTAAAGCTTATAGTTATGGCTGGATCAGGTGACCCTGAACCATCCCTTAGTTATGCTGCTATAGACGTAGACTGCTGGGGGGTTCCCATGATGCACTGTTTCTTTCTCTTTTTGCTCTGTATGCACCACTCTGCATTTAATCATTAGTGATCAATCTCTGCTCCCCTCCACAGCATGTCTTTTTCCTGGTTCTCTCCCTCAGCCCCAACCAGTCCCAGCAGAAGACTGCCCCTCCCTGAGCCTGGTTCTGCTGGAGGTTTCTTCCTGTTAAAAGGGAGTTTTTCCTTCCCACTGTAGCCAAGTGCTTGCTCACAGGGGGTCGTTTTGACCGTTGGGGTTTTACATAATTATTGTATGGCCTTGCCTTACAATATAAAGCACCTTGGGGCAACTGTTTGTTGTGATTTGGCGCTATATAAAAAAATTGATTGATTGATTGATTGATATTGATCTGATTCCTTGTCTCCCATTGCTCAGTGATACAGATGTCTTTCTTCAGAAGAAGGTCCACATCTGCACCCCGTGTATAACCATGATGGATGTGGTGCGTGGGCACATGATGGACAGTTAGTGTTGATCGTTCCTCATGATAATGAGCACTGCACATCGTACTTGACCTCTGCTACTGGGTGCTGAAAGTCCTCTATGTAAGAACAGGGAAGGGACAGAGCACGCTGTAAAGGTCTGAAGTCACAGACAAGTACTTTCTGATTTTAAGAATAAATCTCAGCATCAACAGATGATGATGATGATGATTCGTATTAGTTGTGAATCAGGACCGGTGACACTCAGATCGACTCTACTCAGTGCGAGCGTCTGATTTAAATTCAGTTTGATAGTCTGATGTCTGCAACCTCACACAGCTCACAAACGACGGCCCGGCCGGCATCGTGTGCATCCAACCAGGTGAAATTACCAGCATAAGTCAACCTGTGACTCACACTAAAAGGTTGAGTTTAACAAATTCAGATCCAAGTCTTTACAACAAAGAACCATAGCGGACTCAGGAACACCTGGACTTTAACATCAAGGCAGCTTACTTACTGTGAAGGAAAGTCACAGGATGTCAACCGTCCTCTGGACCTTTACACTCGATACTTAAATAAAATGTTAATGGTCAGAAGGGGTTAGTGATG